>NC_091212.1:26738707-26886207 GCF_040958095.1 Procambarus clarkii
GGAGTGTGGGAGGCTGGTAGTGTGGGAGGCTGAGAGTGTGGAGGCTGAGAGTGTAAGAGGCTGAGAGTGTGGGAGGCTGAGAGTGTGGGAGGCTGAGAGTGTGGGAGGCTGGGAGTGTGGGAGGCTGGGAGTGTGGGAGGCTGGGAGTGTGGGAGGCTGGGAGTGTGGGAGGCTGGGAGTGTGGGAGGCTGGAAGTGTGGGAGGCTGGGAGTGTGGGAGGCTGGGAGTGTGGGAGGCTGGGAGTGTGGGAGGCTGGTTGTGTGGGAGGCTGGGAGTGTGGGAGGCTGGGAGTGTGGGAGGCTGGGAGTGTGGGAGGCTGGGAGTGTGGGAGGCTGGGAGTGTGGGAGGCTGGGAGTGTGGGAGGCTGGGAGTGTGGGAGGCTGGGAGGCTGGGAGTGTGGGAGGCTGGGAGTGTGGGAGGCTGCGAGTGTGGGAGGCTGGGAGTGTGGGAGGCTGGGAGTGTGGGAGGCTGAGTGTGTGGGAGGCTGGGAGTGTGGGAGGCTGAGAGTGTGGGAGGCTGGGAGTGTGGGAGGCTGGGAGTGTGGGAGGCTGGGAGTGTGGGAGGCTGGGAGTGTGGGAGGCTGGGAGTGTGGGAGGCTGGGAGTGTGGGAGGCTGGGAGTGTGGGAGGCTGGGAGTGTGGGAGGCTGGTTGTGTGGGAGGCTGGGAGTGTGGGAGGCTGGGAGTGTGGGAGGCTGGGAGTGTGGGAGGCTGGGAGTGTGGGAGGCTGGGAGTGTGGGAGGCTGGGAGTGTGGGAGGCTGGGAGTGTGGGAGGCTGGGAGTGTGGGAGGCTGGGAGTGTGGGAGGCTGGGAGTGTGGGAGGCTGGGAGTGTGGGAGGCTGGGAGTGTGGGAGGCTGGGAGTGTGGGAGGCTGGGAGTGTGGGAGGCTGGGAGTGTGGGAGGCTGGGAGTGTGGGAGGCTGGGAGTGTGGGAGGCTGGGAGTGTGGGAGGCTGGGAGTGTGGGAGGCTGGGGGTGTGGGAGGCTGGGGGTGTGGGAGGCTGGGGGTGTGGGAGGCTGGGGGTGTGGGAGGCTGGGGGTGTGGGAGGCTGAGAGTGTGGGAGGCTGGGAGTGTGGGAGGCTGGGAGTGTGGGAGGCTGAGAGTGTGGGAGGCTGAGAGTGTGGGAGGCTGATAGTGTGGGAGGCTGATAGTGTGGGAGGCTGGGAGTGTGGGAGGCTGGGAGTGTGGGAGGCTGGGAGTGTGGGAGGCTGGGAGTGTGGGAGGCTGGGAGTGTGGGAGGCTGGGAGTGTGGGAGGCTGAGAGTGTGGGAGGCTGGGAGTGTGGGAGGCTGGGAGTGTGGGAGGCTGGGAGTGTGGGAGGCTGGGGGTGTGGGAGGCTGGGAGTGTGGGAGGCTGGGAGTGTGGGAGGCTGGGAGTGTGGGAGGCTGGGAGTGTGGGAGGCTGAGAGTGTGGGAGGCTGAGAGTGTGGGAGGCTGAGAGTGTGGGAGGCTGAGAGTGTGGGAGGCTGAGAGTGTGGGAGGCTGAGAGTGTGGGAGGCTGAGAGTGTGGGAGGCTGGGAGTGTGGGAGGCTGGGAGTGTGGGAGGCTGGGAGTGTGGGAGGCTGGGAGTGTGGGAGGCTGGGGGTGTGGGAGGCTGAGAGTGTGGGAGGCTGGGGGTGTGGGAGGCTGGGAGTGTGGGAGGCTGGGAGTGTGGGAGGCTGAGACTGTGGGAGGCTGGGAGTGTGGGAGGCTGGGAGTGTGGGAGACTGGGAGGCTGGGAGTGTGGGAGACTGGGAGTGTGGGAGGCTGGGAGTGTGGGAGGCTGGGAGTGTGGGAGACTGGGAGTGTGGGAGGCTGGGAGTGTGGGAGGCTGAGACTGTGGGAGGCTGGGAGTGTGGGAGGCTGGGAGTGTGGGAGGCTGGGAGTGTGGGAGACTGGGAGTGTGGGAGGCTGGGAGTGTGGGAGGCTGGGGGTGTGGGTGGCTGAGAGTGTGGGAGGCTGAGAGTGTGGGAGGCTGGGAGTGTGGGAGGCTGGGAGTGTGGGAGACTGGGAGTGTGGGAGGCTGGGGGTGTGGGAGGCTGGGAGTGTGGGAGGCTGGGGGTGTGGGAGACTGGGAGTGTGGGAGGCTGGGAGTGTGGGAGGCTGGGAGTGTGGGAGGCTGAGACTGTGGGAGGCTGGGAGTGTGGGAGGCTGGGAGTGTGGGAGGCTGGGAGTGTGGGAGACTGGGAGTGTGGGAGACTGGGAGGCTGGGAGTGTGGGAGGCTGGGAGTGTGGGAGACTGGGAGTGTGGGAGGCTGGGAGTGTGGGAGGCTGGGAGTGTGGGAGGCTGAGACTGTGGGAGGCTGGGAGTGTGGGAGGCTGGGAGTGTGGGAGGCTGGGAGTGTGGGAGGCTGGGAGTGTGGGAGGCTGGGAGTGTGGGAGGCTGGGAGTGTGGGAGGCTGGGAGTGTGGGAGGCTGGGAGTGTGGGTGGCTGAGAGTGTGGGAGGCTGGGAGTGTGGGAGGCTGGGAGTGTGGGAGACTGGGAGTGTGGGAGGCTGGGGGTGTGGGAGGCTGGGGGTGTGGGAGGCTGGGGGTGTGGGAGGCTGGGGGTGTGGGAGGCTGGGGGTGTGGGAGGCTGGGGGTGTGGGAGGCTGGGGGTGTGGGAGGCTGGGGGTGTGGGAGGCTGGGAGTGTGGGAGGCTGGGAGTGTGGGAGGCTGGGAGTGTGGGAGGCTGGGAGTGTGGGAGGCTGGGAGTGTGGGAGGCTGGGAGTGTGGGAGGCTGGGAGTGTGAGAGGCTGGGAGTGTGGGAGGCTGGGAGTGTGGGAGGCTGAGAGTGTGGGAGGCTGGGAGTGTGGGAGGCTGGGAGTGTGGGAGGCTGGGGGTGTGGGAGGCTGGGAGTGTGGGAGGCTGGGAGTGTGGGAGGCTGGGAGTGTGGGAGGCTGGGAGTGTGGGAGGCTGGGAGTGTGGGAGGCTGGTAGTGTGGGAGGCTGAGAGTGTGGGAGGCTGGGAGTGTGGGAGGCTGGGAGTGTGGGAGGCTGAGAGTGTGGGAGGCTGGGAGTGTGGGAGGCTGGGAGTGTGGGAGGCTGGTAGTGTGGGAGGCTGGTAGTGTGGGAGGCTGAGAGTGTGGGAGGCTGAGAGTGTGGGAGGCTGTGAGTGTGGGAGGCTGTGAGTGTGGGAGGCTGGGAGGCTGGGAGTGTGGGAGGCTGGGAGTGTGGGAGGCTGGGAGTGTGGGAGGCTGGGAGTGTGGGAGGCTGGGAGTGTGGGAGGTTGAGAGTGTGGGAGGCTGGGAGTGTGGGAGGCTGAGAGTGTGGGAGGCTGGGAGTGTGGGAGGCTGGGAGTGTGGGAGGCTGGGAGTGTGGGAGGCTGGGGGTGTGGGAGGCTGGGAGTGTGGGAGGCTGAGAGTGTGGGAGGCTGGGAGTGTGGGAGGCTGGGAGTGTGGGAGGCTGGGAGTGTGGGAGGCTGGGAGTGTGGGAGGCTGGGAGTGTGGGAGGCTGGGAGTGTGGGAGGCTGGGGATGTGGGAGGCTGGGAGTGTGGGAGGCTGGGGGTGTGGGAGGCTGGGTGTGTGGAAGGCTGGGTGTGTGGGAGGCTGGGAGTGTGGGAGGCTGGGAGTGTGGAAGGCTGGTAGTGTGGGAGGCTGGGAGTGTGGGAGGCTAAGAGTGTGGGAGGCTGGGGGTGTGGGAGGCTGGGAATGTGGGAGGCTGGGAGTGTGGGAGGCTGGTAGTGTGGGAGGCTGGGAGTGTGGGAGGCTGGTAGTGTGGGAGGCTGGGAGTGTGGGAGGCTGGGAGTGTGGGAGGCTGGGAGTGTGGGAGGCTGGGAGTGTGGGAGGCTGGGAGTGTGGGAGGCTGGGAGTGTGGGAGGCTGGGGGTGTGGGAGGCTGGGGGTGTGGGAGGCTGGTAGTGTGGGAGGCTGGTAGTGTGGGAGGCTGAGAGTGTGGGAGGCTGAGAGTGTGGGGGGCTGGGAGTGTGGGAGGCTGGGAGTGTGGGAGGCTGGGAGTGTGGGAGGCTGGTAGTGTAGGAGGCTGGTAGTGTGGGAGGCTGGGGGTGTGGGAGGCTGGGAGTGTGGGAGGCTGGGAGTGTGGGAGGCTGGGAGTGTGGGAGGCTGGTAGTGTGGGAGGCTGAGAGTGTGGGAGGCTGGGAGTGTGGGAGGCTGGGAGTGTGGGAGGCTGGGAGTGTGGGAGGCTGGGAGTGTGGGAGGCTGGGAGTGTGGGTGGCTGGGAGTGTGGGAGGCTGGGAGTGTGGGAGGCTGGGAGTGTGGGAGGCTGGGAGTGTGGGAGGCTGGGAGTGTGGGAGGCTGGGAGTGTGGGAGGCTGGGAGTGTGGGAGGCTGGGAGTGTGGGAGGCTGGGAGTGTGGGAGGCTGGGAGTGTGGGAGGCTGAGAGTGTGGGAGGCTGAGAGTGTGGGAGGCTGAGAGTGTGGGAGGCTGAGAGTGTGGGAGGCTGAGAGTGTGGGAGGCTGGGAGGCTGGGAGTGTGGGAGGCTGGGAGTGTGGGAGGCTGGGAGTGTGGGAGGCTGGGAGTGTGGGAGGCTGGGAGTGTGGGAGGCTGGGAGTGTGGGAGGCTGGGAGTGTGGGAGGCTGGGAGTGTGGGAGGCTGGGAGTGTGGGAGGCTGGGAGTGTGGGAGGCTGGGAGTGTGGGAGGCTGGGAGTGTGGGAGGCTGGGAGTGTGGGAGGCTGGGGGTGTGGGAGGCTGGGAGTGTGGGAGGCTGGGAGTGTGGGAGGCTGGGAGTGTGGGAGGCTGGGAGTGTGGGAGGCTGGGAGTGTGGGAGGCTGGGAGTGTGGGAGGCTGGGAGTGTGGGAGGCTGGGAGTGTGGGAGGCTGGGAGTGTGGGAGGCTGGGAGTGTGGGAGGCTGGGAGTGTGGGAGGCTGGGAGTGTGGGAGGCTGGGAGTGTGGGAGGCTGGGAGTGTGGGAGGCTGGGAGTGTGGGAGGCTGGGAGTGTGGGAGGCTGGGAGTGTGGGAGGCTGGGAGTGTGGGAGGCTGAGAGTGTGGGAGGCTGGGAGTGTGGGAGGCTGGGAGTGTGGGAGGCTGGGAGTGTGGGAGGCTGGGAGTGTGGGAGTGTGGGAGGCTGGGAGTGTGGGAGGCTGGGAGGCTGGGAGTGTGGGAGGCTGGGAGTGTGGGAGGCTGGGAGTGTGGGAGGCTGGGAGTGTGGGAGGCTGGTAGTGTGGGAGGCTGGGAGTGTGGGAGGCTGGGAGTGTGGGAGGCTGGGAGTGTGGGAGGCTGGGAGTGTGGGAGGCTGGGAGGCTGGGAGGCTGGGAGGCTGGGAGTGTGGGAGGCTGGGAGTGTGGGAGGCTGGGAGTGTGGGAGGCTGGGAGTGTGGGAGGCTGAGAGTGTGGGAGGCTGGGAGTGTGGGAGGCTGGGAGTGTGGGAGGCTGGGAGTGTGGGAGGCTGGGAGTGTGGGAGGCTGGGAGTGTGGGAGGCTGGGAGTGTGGGAGGCTGGGAGTGTGGGAGGCTGAGAGTGTGGGAGGCTGGGAGTGTGGGAGGCTGGGAGTGTGGGAGGCTGGGAGTGTGGGAGGCTGAGAGTGTGGGAGGCTGAGAGTGTGGGAGGCTGGGAGTGTGGGAGGCTGGGAGTGTGGGAGGCTGGGAGTGTGGGAGGCTGGGAGTGTGGGAGGCTGCGAGTGTGGGAGGCTGGGAGTGTGGGAGGCTGGGAGTGTGGGAGGCTGAGAGTGTGGGAGGCTGAGAGTGTGGGAGGCTGGGAGTGTGGGAGGCTGGGAGTATGGGAGGCTGGGAGCAATATACGAATATGTAAATACAACTTTCTGTTATACACTGCCACACAAGGGCAGGGATGGGTTCGTAAGAGATGCAGCTTAAAAATAAAATAAATAAAATATTTCTTCATGCTTTAAAATGGACAAGCAAATTTAGGATAAATAGTTAGGATGTCGTCCAGTACACCAGATTCGATAGTTAGTTACGCAGTTAATGGTACAATAGGCCAGGAGGTCTAATATCTTTTACGGTTTCACATTCAACAATATAGTGTTCTAGTGAATGCATTAAAGGTTTATCACAGAGTTTACAATCTGAATATTCTGGCAGTGGCTCAGCCTCACTAACCTGCCAGATGTGCCTATAGCCAAGACGAATTCGCGCAATGGCTATATGACTTTGCCTGGTCCGGTTACTGTGCTGACCATACAAATAACTATTATTTAAAAACTTGTCATAGCTTTTAATACTGCAGCTTTCAGGTCTCTGTGCATTTCTTAATTCTTCTATATCTGAAGTAATTGTATTAATCTGTATGTTTCTAACAATTGCATTAGATAGTGCAAAGTTGTCATCAGTGTTTGCTTTCCTGCAAGCCTCATTGGCCAATCCATCTACAAAGTCATGTTTTCCAACTCCAGCATGGGATGGGATCCACACAAATGTTATGCAAAAGTTATTTGACAAAAATTACATTCCCTTTAATATTCCTAGCTACTTCAGACATTATTTGTGACGGGATATCTAAAGACTGCAGAGCACTCCTAGAGTCTCAGCGCCTCGTGATGACCTGGTAGTATTGTAGTGAGTAAAGCCTAGACTCTATGGTTTTAAGCCCCGCCTCTAGCCTAGTGCTATACATAGGTTCATGTAATTTTCCCAATGGTCCGACCTACGTGTAGTATAATGGAACGGACCAGGGTAAAAGGACTCAAAGTATTTTCTTCCATATTGCTTCGACTTATTTGCATTTCCAGCTTCACCTGTGTTCTTTTGGCCTAGACTTCTCTCAGTTTATAGAACCTGTCCTTGTCTACTTGTCTACGTGGGGGGGGGGGGGAGGGGGTTAGCTCTTTATGCCTTGCCTACAGGCTGTATGTTGTATGTTGTATCTACTGTATTACAACATGACTTGTGTGGTTCAAATTCTTTGTCGAATCTGGCTTTAAATTTGTGGATGCAGAGGGTTTCGACAACTTCTTTCAGGGCATGACACTTGCGGACCCCCCGTACAGGGCATGACACTTGCGGACCCCCCGTACAGGGCATGACACTTGCGGACCCCCCGTACAGGGCATGACACTTGCGGACCCCCCGTACAGGGCATGACACTTGCGGACCCCCCGTACAGGGCATGACACTTGCTGACCCACCCGTACAGGGCATGACACTTGCGGACCCCCCGTACAGGGCATGACACTTGCTGACCCACCCGTACAGGGCATGACACTTGCTGACCAACCCGTACAGGGCATGACACTTACTGACCCACCCGTACAGGGCATGACACTTGCTGACCCCCCGTACAGGGCATGACACTTGCGGACCCCCCGTACAGGGCATGACACTTACTGACCCACCCGTACAGGGCATGACACTTACTGACCCACCCGTACAGGGTATGCCACTAGCGGACCCCCCGTACAGGGCATGACACTTACTGACCCCCCGTACAGGGCATGCCACTAGCGGACCCCCGTACAGGGCATGACACTTGCGGACCCCCCGTACAGGGCATGACACTTGCTGACCCACCTGTACAGGGCATAACACTTGCTGACCCACCCGTACAGGGCATGACACTTGCGGACCCCCCGTACAGGGCATAACACTTGCTGACCCACCCGTACAGGGCATGACACTTGCGGACCCCCCGTACAGGGCATGACACTTGCGGACCCCCCGTACAGGGCATGACACTTGCTGACCCACCCGTACAGGGCATGACACTTGCTGACCCCCCGTACAGGGCATGACACTTGCGGACCCCCCGTACAGGGCATGACACTTGCTGACCCACCCGTACAGGGCATGACACTTGCTGACCCACCCGTACAGGGCATGACACTTGCGGACCCCCCGTACAGGGCATGACACTTGCGGACCCCCCGTACAGGGCATGACACTTGCGGACCCCCCCGTACAGGGCATGACACTTGCGGACCCCCCGTACAGGGCATGACACTTGCGGACCCCCCGTACAGGGCATGACACTTGCGGACCCCCCGTACAGGGCATGACACTTGCGGACCCCCCGTACAGGGCATGACACTTGCGGACCCCCCGTACAGGGCATGACACTTGCGGACCCCCCCGTACAGGGTATCAGTACATGTGTTTACATTACTTTGCCTTATATGCGTTTCCAACTGTGTCCTCGTGTACTACTTTCTCTCAGTTTGAAAAGGTTATCTTGTTCACCTTATATATTCTCCAACATTATTTTGTATGTAGTGATTATATCCCCTCTGTTCCTTCTATCCTCTAGTGTTGTGAGATTTAGTGCCACTAACCAAGTCTCGTAGCTTAACCCTCTTGACTCTGGCACCAGTCTTATGGTAAACCTTTCTACTTTTTTTTAATTGTGGCTTAATGCTTCACAATGTGAGGATTTCACACAGGTGCTGCATATTCCAGTATTGGTCTAACAAATGCTCTTTTTTATTTTTGTAGCTGACTTTCCCTTATGGTCTAGATGCCTTTGGTCTCCTCACTTCCTCTCCCCATCTGCATTACCTTACATTAGTTGGGATTTAATTCCAGCAGCCATTTGTTTGACCATTCCAAGAGTTTGTCTAGGTCCTGTAACTTCCTGCAGTCCTCCTGTGTTTTTACATTCTTCATCAGCTTTGTGTCATCTGCAAACATTAATAAGTACGAGTGCACTTCCTTGTATAGGTCGGTCACATAAATTAGAACCAGGAGTGGTCCCAGGACCGAGCATTGTGGGACCCCCACGTGTTGCATTCCTTCAACGTGAAACCTGCACTATGAGTATGACGTTTTTCTCTCTGTCTTAAGGATACTTCCTTACCCAGTTAAGTTTATTTCCACTCTACCCAGCCTTCATTTTCCTGTCTTATTCGAGTAGCCCTGTCATAGAATTCAATAATGTTTGTCAGGCAAGACTTTCTCTTTCTAAAAATCATACTTATCTTTTGTCACACATTCGGTCCTCTCCTGACTCTCCAATATTCTCGACCTGATTACTTTCTCCAGCACTTACACGTAATACTTGTCAATGATTCCTCTCTCTAATGCCTTTTTCTATCCCCTTTTTTTAAAATATTGGGACGACATTTGCATCTTTCCAGATTCCAGGAAGATTTCCTGTTTGAAGTATTGTATTGCAATATTTAGATAACGGGTGACAAAATACTTCTGCAGCCTCCTTCAGCAGCCACAGTGAGATTAGGTCTGAACTCTGTTACCTTATCACATCTATAGTTACTCCATGTGTTTTCTTATATCTTCTACAGTAACTGCAAAGTCATCCATTGTTTCTTCCTGCCTTTCATCTCGCAACCTCGGTCTGCATGCTGGTTCTAATGTAAAGATGTCATGCAATCTTTTGTTGAATGTCTCACATACCTCATTATAATTTTCTGGTAGAATTCACTCTTGTTTTTCTCAATCTGAGTTCAAGGCCTTGCACTGTTGTTTTCTCTCCAGCTTGGGTTGGTCCTTAGCTTTTGCCACTGTCATTTTCAAGTTGCCTCTCATCTTCTCGCCTTACTAAGTTGTGTTCGCTTATGGTTCTCTTTAGTACCTCTATTGTCCTCCCACTTTCTTTACATTACCTGGTTGTGGTGGTGGTTGTATGTGGTGTGTGTGTGTGTGGTGGTGGTGGTGGTGGTGGTGGTGGTGGTGGTGGTGTGTGTGTGTTATGGTGGTGGTGTGTGTTGTGGTGGTGTGCTGTTGTGGTGTGTGTTGTGGTGGTGGTGTGTGTGTGGTAGTGGTGTGTGATGTGGTGGTGGTGAGTGCGTGTGGTGGTAGTGTGTGTGATGTGGTGGTGGTGAGTGCGTGTGGTGGTAGTGTGTGTGAGGTGGTGAGTGTGTGTGTTGTGGTGGTGGTGGTGTGTGTATGTGTTGTGGTGTGTGTATGTGTTGTGATGGTGGTGGTGTGTGTTGTGGTGGTGGTGTGTGTTGTGTTCCTCTCCCCCCCCCCCCCCCTGGCTCTGTTGAACCCAGGTCCTCTGTCTCCCCCCCTGGCTCTGTTGAACCCAGGTCCTCTGTCTCTCTCCCCCCCCTGGCTCTGGTGACCCCAGGTCCTCTGTCTCCCCCCCTGGCTCTGTTGACCCCAGGTCCTCTGTCTCCCCCCCCCTGGCTCTGTCGACCCCAGGTCCTCTGTCTCCCCCCCCTGGCTCTGTTGACCCCAGACCCTCTGTCTCCCCCCCCTGGCTCTGTTGACCCCAGACCCTCTGTCTCCCCCCCCCTTGGCTCTGTTGACCCCAGACCCTCTGTCTCCCCCCCCCTTGGCTCTGGTGACCCCAGACCCTCTGTCTCCCCCCCCTGGCTCTGTTGACCCCAGGTCCTCTGTCTCCCCCCCCCTGGCTCTGTTGACCCCAGACCCTCTGTCTCCCCCCCCCCCTGGCTCTGTTGACCCCAGACCCTCTGTCTCCCCCCCCCCTAGCTCTGTTGGCCCCAGGTCCTCTGTCTCACCCACCCCCTGGCTCTGTTGACCCCAGGTCCTCTGTCTCACCCACCCCCCTGGCTCTGTTGACCCCAGGTCCTCTGTCTCCCCCCCCTGGCTCTGTTGACCCCAGACCCTCTGTCTCCCTCTCCCCTTGGCTCTGGTGACCCCAGACCCTCTGTCTCACCCCCCCTGGCTCTGTTGACCCCAGGTCCTCTGTCTCCCCCCCCTGGCTCTGTTGACCCCAGACCCTCTGTCTCCCCCCCCCCCCTTGGCTCTGGTGACCCCAGACCCTTATCCCCTTGATCTTCCCCTGGAGTACCCTGAACTCTACCCCCCTACCCAGGGTATATGTACACCCCAAAACTGTCCAACTGTCCTTGCATCGTCAAAACATCACACTCACGAATTTTTGTATTAAAGTTGTTTGACAAGTGGTATCCCAGACGGACCTCCATCCTAACGGAGGGCGAGGTCAACCACATGACCCTTACACTTCAAGGTGGAGGGGGGAAATATGGAAGGGGAGAGAGAGAGATAGAGAGAGATAGAGAGAGATAGAGAGAGAGAGATAGAGAGAGATAGAGAGAGAGAGAGAGAGAGATAGAGAGAGAGATAGAGAGAGAGATAGAGAGAGAGAGAGATAGAGATAAAGAGAGAGATAAAGAGAGAGATAGAGAGAGATAAAGAGAGAGATAAAGAGAGAGATAGAGAGAGAGAGAGATAAAGAGAGATATAGAGAGATAGAGAGATAGAGAGATAAAGAGAGAGATAAAGAGAGAGAGAGAGAGAGAGAGAGAGAGAGAGAGAGAGAGAGAGAGAGAGAGAGAGAGAGAGAGAGAGAGAGAGAGAGAGAGAGAGAGAGAGAGAGAGAGAATTTTCCTGGAAGTTACAGTGTGTGATAGTGGTGTGGTTGTGGTGGTGTAGTGTGAGTGATGGTGAGAATGCGAGAGCGGTTGGGCGACGGTGCTGGTGTGTGGTCCTCAGCTTAAAGCTCTTTATGAAGGGTGTTACATCACTGGCTCTTGTTGCTGATGTTCTTGTTGCTGATGTTCTTGTTGCTGATGTTCTTGTTGCTGATGTTCTTGTTGCTGATGTTCTTGTTGCTGATGTTCTTGTTGCTGATGTTGCTCTTGTTGTTGATACTGATTTTGTTACTATAGTATTTCTAACCAGCTTTCACATACACGCATACATACATACATACATATATATATATATATATATATATATATATATATATATATATATATATATATATATATATATATATATATATATAAAAATATATATATATATAATATTTACGTCTCTCTCACATTGACAGGGTACGATAGCTGCTATAGAAACTATAGTGGGTTTACAATGTTGATAGGCTTAAGGCCAAATGTGACGTTAGTGATCCATCAAACTATTAGGATGTGTGTCTGAGGCCCAAGGCCAGCTAATTTTAGGCCTGTCAGTCGTGCGTTTGATCTGTCAATATTTGAAATTGACCGCTGACCCGATTTCCAACTTTATTGATGACAACTTTTATTAAAAAACTAATCTTTAGGTGGCTGCCCAATCAACTGTGTGTCGTGTGTACATTTGAACCTTGGGGAGGAAAACATGTTTTGAATTTGTTGTGTTATGTCAGATGGTAAAAATGTATGAGAATGGCGCGCGGAAAGTTTTCATATAATTGTTATTTTATGTTTGGTAAAAACAGCACCACCACCAACCTTCCTCCAACAAGCCAATCACAGCTGAGTCTTTGAACGGCTGCGGTTAGATTTGTAGATAAATTACCTTTTTCGAACGAGGCAGCTGTCAGTCATGTGTTTGTAGACAGCTGTCAGTCATGTGTTTGTAGACAGCTGTCAGTCATGTGTTTGTAGACAGCTGTCAGTCATGTGTTTGTAGACAACTGTCTGTCGTGTGTTTGTAGACAGCTGTCAGTCATGTGTTTGTAGACAGCTGTCAGTCATGTGTTTGTAGACAGCTGTCAGTCATGTGTTTGTAGACAGCTGTCAGTCGTGTGTTTGTAGACAGCTGTCAGTCATGTGTTTGTAGACAGCTGGCAGTCATGTGTTTGTAGACAGCTGTCTGTCGTGTGTCACAAGACAGCTGACCGTCCTGTGTCACAACACAGCTGACCGTCGTGTGTCACAACACAGCTGACCGTCGTGTGTCACAAGACAGCTGACCGTCGTGTGTCACAAGACAGCTGACCGTCGTGTGTCACAAGACAGCTGACCGTCGTGTGTCACAAGACAGCTGACCGTCCTGTGTCACAAGACAGCTGACCGTCCTGTGTCACAAGACAGCTGACCGTCCTGTGTCACAAGACAGCTGACCGTCCTGTGTCACAAGACAGCTGACCGTCCTGTGTCACAAGACAGCTGACCGTCCTGTGTCACAACACAGCTGACCGTCCTGTGTCACAACACAGCTGACCGTCGTGTGTCACAAGACAGCTGACCGTCCTGTGTCACAAGACAGCTGACCGTCGTGTGTCACAACACAGCTGACCGTCGTGTGTCACAGCACAGCTGACCGTCCTGTGTCACAAGACAGCTGACCGTCCTGTGTCACAAGACAGCTGACCGTCGTGTGTCACAAGACAGCTGACCGTCGTGTGTCACAAGACAGCTGACCGTCGTGTGTCACAAGACAGCTGACCGTCGTGTGTCACAAGACAGCTGACCGTCGTGTGTCACAAGACAGCTGACCGTCCTGTGTCACAAGACAGCTGACCGTCGTGTGTCACAACACAGCTGACCGTCGTGTGTCACAACACAGCTGACCGTCGTGTGTCACAACACAGCTGACCGCCGTGTGTCACAACACAGCTGACCGTCGTGTGTCACAACACAGCTGACCGTCGTGTGTCACAACACAGCTGACCGTCGTGTGTCACAACACAGCTGACCGTCGTGTGTCACAATACAGCTGACCGTCGTGTGTCACAACACAGCTGACCGTCGCGTGTCACAACACAGCTGACCGTCGTGTGTCACAACACAGCTGACCGTCGTGTGTCACAACACAGCTGACCGTCGTGTGTCACAACACAGCTGACCGTCGTGTGTCACAATACAGCTGACCGTCGTGTGTCACAACACAGCTGACCGTCGTGTGTCACAACACAGCTGACCGTCGCGTGTCACAACACAGCTGACCGCCGTGTGCCACTTAAGAAATAATAAATTATAATATAAACGAGACAAACCTACCATAGAGGCCCGACACGAGAGGGTTGTGGACGTGAATACAGATGTGAGAGTTCCTAAAATAGTGCTAAACACCGAGTTAATCCTATTAAAGGGGATACGAACCATCTTTTTACATGTTTGCTCATTGTTCTGTTGCATCTCTTGTGAAGAGGTTTTTGTTAAGAGATTGTAATGAAGATTTTTTTTTTTTTTGGTGAGGAGGAAGGTAACGATGTTGTTACGTCACCTGATCATCTGTCACACGTGTAATGTGATGTAACAGGTGTTTGTTTGAATGGTGTGTGCCACAGCACCTTTAATGGCCTCGCTGATGTATTCATTACCGTTATTACCTGGTGCCACAGGTGAGCTTGGCACATATATTTGTGGCACTACTGACCTCAGGTGAGCAGTCATAGTCTGTGTGGTCCTGCGGGTGTACACGTGTACTCTCTACACACGAAGCAATACCTCCACGGACTCCACCACAGGAAGGGGGGGGGGGAGGGGTACTAGGACTCACCTTACTCAAGATCTTCTATCTTGAGGTTATCTTGAGATGATTTCGGGGCTTTTTAGTGTCCCTGCGGCCCGGTCCTCGACCAGGCCTCCACCCCCAGGAAGCAGCCCGTGACAGCTGACTAACACCCAGGTACCTATTTTACTGCAAGATGAGTCGACAACGGATTTTAAAACTTAACCTTTCGTTACCTTACATGTCTTGCCTCACGTTACTGAACCTTACCTTTCCTTACTTTACCCAACCCGACCGAACCTAACAAAACTTAATATATCCTAACATTACTTAGCCTAACGTAATTTTGATAAGCTGAGATTCGCCCTGGGGACTCTTCCTGGAGACTCTTCCTGGGGACTCTTCCTGGGGACTCTTCCTGGGGACTCTTCCTGGGGACTCTTCCTGGGGACTCTTCTTGGGGACTCTTCCTGGGGACTCTTCCTGGGGACTCTTCTTGGGGACTCTTCCTGGGGACTCTTCCTGGGGACTCTTCCTTGGGGACTTGTCCTGGTACCCATTATGGGACTATTGGAACACCGCTCTTTCGTACACCCCCCCTAATGCACCACTATAATGGTTACTAAACTAATAATGTAAACACTACTTATCCTGAGTAACACTTCCCCATTGGTTGCACTTGGTAACACTGTTATGGGCTGACATATGATGGTTACACCGGGACTACAAAGTACACTGCCAACAAGGAGATGCTAACACAGGATTAAATACGCTGCCACCATCTGCCTTTGACCATTGAGACTATATCAAGCAGCGAGGCAAGACACATTGCTTGACTTGGAGAGTACTTTCTATGACTGTCATTAATTATGGAAACGGTTGTCAGCCACTATATCCAAAAGGCTAAGAGGATTCAACAATTGACACAGACGGGAAATTTAACATGAGTTTTATTGAGACCAAAATTATGTCGATCAACACTTATAAATCCTACTCTAACACTGGCAAAAAGTTAAGAAATTTGGACATGGAACAAAACTTCAGAGATCACACACATTACCTTAAGACCTCTGTCTCTCCCTGGCTGAGATGTTCTTCACTGCCCTCTCTGGACCCCGGTGTCCGGCACTCTGTCCTTCCTAAGTCCCTACAGGACCTCTATATACAACTCAACATGGGGGAGGGGGAGACTGTCTGTTGCTACCTACATCAGAATGTAACAGCTCGGCCACACGTGTACAAACACTCAAGAAATATTTCAATAAGCTTGTTTGACATTCACCATACACTCTTCAAGAGAGGAGTTATTAATTACATGTGTGACTGACCTCTGACCTGGCCAAAAGGGGGAGATCCAGGGATGTTTACACATAAGAATCTGGAGTCTAATTCCCTTGCTTGAAATATTACATACTTGAAACTATGCTGACTAAGACTAACCCGGGAATTTTTAATCAATATACAAGATACTCCGGAGGTCATCTGGGCTGACCTCTTGGAGAAGGCTTCCCTGGGTGTGAACTCTAAAGGGGGGGGGGGAAGGTCCTGGGTGTTACACTATCATGGGCCTGGAGGTGTTGTGTAGAACACCCTCGGACTACTGCCGTAAATCATTCCTTAGCTCATTTCACAACACCTCCTTGAGCAGAAATATCTGCCTCTGTGTAGGACGTGTTTAAAACCTGTTGTGTACCGGTTTGTTACTGCTGGTCACAATAAGGTTTTGACCTGGTCGGTTCTAGTATTTGAACATTTAGGGGGGAAAATCGAATTGTTAATTACAATTGAGCGACGTCGGAGGGTTGTTACGACGGGGTGAAGGAAGTGATGAATTTATGAGAAAATGTTAAGGTCATGATATGGGATCGAAGGTGCGTGCCTGGACTCTCCAGACACATGATATCGACGGAACACGTCATGGTTTAGTCGATAGTGTGTGTGTGTGTGTGTGTGTGTGTGTGTGTGTGTGTGTGTGTGTGTGTGTGTGTGTGTGCGCGCGCGTCTGTGTGAGTGTGTACTCACCTAGTTGTACTCACCTAGTTGTGTTTGCGGGGGTTGAGCTCTGGCTCTTTGGTCCCGCCTCTCAACCGTCAATCAACAGGTGTACAGATTCCTGAGCCTATCGGGCTCTGTCATATCTACACTTGAAACTGTGTATGGAGTCAGCCTCCACCACATCACCCCCTAATGCATTCCATTTGTCAACCACTCTGACACTAAAAAAGTTCTTTCTAATATCTCTGTGGCTCATTTGGGCACTCAGTTTCCACCTGTGTCCCCTTGTGCGTGTTCCCCTTGTGTTAAATAGACTGTCTTTATCTACCCTATCAATCCCCTTCAGAATCTTGAATGTGGTGATCATGTCCCCCCTAACTCTTCTGTCTTCCAGCGAAGTGAGGTTTAATTCCTGTAGTCTCTCCTCGTAGCTCATACCTCTCAGCTCGGGTACTAGTCTGGTGGCAAACCTTTGAACCTTTTCCAGTTTAATCTTATCCTTGACTAGATATGGACTCCATGCTGGGGCTGCATACTCCAGGATTGGCCTGACATATGTGGTATACAAAGTTCTGAATGATTCTTTACACAAGTTTCTGAATGCCGTTCGTATGTTGGCCAGCCTGGCATATGCCGCTGATGTTATCCGCTTGATATGTGCTGCAGGAGACAGGTCTGGCGTGATATCAACCCCCAAGTCTTTTTCCTTCTCTGACTCCTGAAGAATTTCCTCTCCCAGATGATACCTTGTATCTGGCCTCCTGCTCCCCACACCTATCTTCATTACATTACATTTGGTTGGGTTAAACTCTAACAACCATTTGTTCGACCATTCCTTCAGCTTGTCTAGGTCTTCTTGAAGCCTCAAACAGTCCTCTTCTGTTTTAATCCTTCTCATAATTTTAGCATCGTCCGCAAACATTGAGAGAAATGAATCGATACCCTCCGGGAGATCATTTACATATATCAGAAACAAGATAGGACCGAGTACAGAGCCCTGTGGGACTCCACTGGTGACTTCACGCCAATCGGAGGTCTCACCCCTCACCGTAACTCTCTGCTTCCTATTGCTTAGATACTCCCTTATCCACTGGAGCACCTTACCAGCTACACCTGCCTGTCTCTCCAGCTTATGTACCAGCCTCTTATGCGGTACTGTGTCAAAGGCTTTCCGACAATCCAAGAAAATGCAGTCCGCCCAGCCCTCTCTTTCTTGCTTAATCTGTGTCACCTGATCGTAGAATTCTATCAAGCCGGTAAGGCAAGATTTACCCTCCCTGAATCCATGTTGGCGATTTGTCACGAAGTCCCTTCTCTCCAGATGTGTTACCAGGTTTTTTCTCACGATCTTCTCCATCACCTTGCATGGTATACAAGTCAAGGACACTGGCCTGTAGTTCAGTGCCTCTTGTCTGTCGCCCTTTTTGTATATTGGGACCACATTCGCCGTCTTCCATATTTCTGGTAGGTCTCCCGTCTTTAGTGACTTACTATACACTATGGAGAGTGGCAAGCAAAGTGCCTCTGCACACTCTTTCAGTACCCATGGTGAGATCCCATCTGGACCAACCGCCTTTCTAACATCCAGATCCAGCAGGTGTCTCTTGACCTCCTCTCTCGTAATTTCGAACTCCTCCAAGGCCGCCTGGTTTACCTCCCTTTCTCCTAGCACACTGACCTCACCCTGTTCTATTGTGAAGACCTCCTGGAACCTCTTGTTGAGTTCCTCACACACCTCTCTGTCATTCTCTGTATACCTGTCCTCGCCTGTTCTAAGTTTCAATACCTGTTCTTTCACTGTTGTTTTCCTTCTGATGTGACTGTGGAGTAGCTTTGGTTCGGTTTTGGCTTTGTTTGCTATATCATTTTCAAAAATTTTCTCTGCTTCTCTTCTCACCCTGACGTACTCATTCCTGGTTCTCTGGTATCTCTCCCTGCTTTCTGGTGTTCTGTTATTCCGGAAGTTCCTCCACGCCTTTTTGTTCAGTTTCTTCGCTTCCATACATGCCCTATTATACCATGGATTCTTCTGTTGCTTCTCGGATTTTTTCCCTTTGGGCCGGGATGAACCTGTTTACTGCCTCCTGACACTTTTGGGTAACATAGTCCATCATACCCTGTACAGACTTGTCTCTGAGGTCTGTGTCCCAAGGTATTTCACTTAGGAAACTTCTCATCTGTTCATAATTCCCCTTTCGGTATGCCAGCCTTTTGATTCCTAGTTCTTTTTGGGGGGAGATAAGTCCTAGCTCTACCAGGTACTCAAAGTTCAATACACTGTGGTCACTCATTCCCAAGGGCGCTTCCATCTTAACTTCCCTTATATCCCATTCATTTAGGGTAAATATCAAATCAAGCATTGCTGGTTCATCTTCTCCTCTCATTCTTGTTGGCTCTTTGGTATGCTGGCTTAGAAAGTTTCTTGCCACGTCCAGCAGCTTAGCTCTCCATGTTTCTGGTCCTCCATGCGGGTCTCTGTTCTTCCAATCTATCTTCCCATGGTTGAAGTCTCCCATAATTAGTAGTCCAGATCCATTCCTGCTAGCAACAGAAGCTGCTCTTTCTATTATGTTAATGGTGGCCATGTTGTTTCTATCATATTCCTGTCTAGGTCTTCTGTCATTTGGTGGTGGATTATATATGACTGCGACTATAATTTTTTTCCCTCCATTTGTTACAGTACCTGCTATGTAGTCACTGAAACCTTCACAGCCCTGAATATCCATCTCCTCAAAATCCCAGCCTTTTCTTACCAGCATAGCTACACCACCCCCACCTCTTCCTTCCCTCTCTTTCCTCATAACATAATAGTCCTGTGGGAACACTGCATTTGTTATTGTTTTCGTGATCTTTGTTTCTGTGAGGGCTATTATGTGTGTGCGTGTGTGTGTGTGTGTGTGTGTGTGTGTGTGTGTGTGTGTGTGTGTGCGCGCGCGTGTGTGTGTGTGTGTACACTCACCAAATTGTGCTTGCGGGGAAATTGCTTTGCTTGCTTTGTGTGTGTGTGTGTGTGTGTGTGTGTGTGTGTGTGTGTGTGTGTGTGTGTGTGTGTGTGTGTGTGTGTGTGTGTGCGCGCGTGTGCGCGCGTGTGTGCGTGTGTGCGTGTCTGTGTGTGTGTGTGTGTGTGTGTGTGTGTGTGTGTGTGTGTGTGTGTGTGTGTGTGTGTGTGTGTGTGTGTGTGCGTGTGTGTACTCACCTAATTTTACTCACCTAATTGTGCTTGCGGGGGTTGAGCTCTGGCTCTTTGGTCCCGCCTCTCAACTGTCAATCAACTGGTGTACAGGTTCCTGAGCCTACTGGGCTCTATCATATCTACATTTGAAACTGTGTATGGAGTCAGCCTCCACCACATCACTGCCTAGTGCATTCCACCTGTTAACTACTCTGACACTGAAAAAGTTCTTTCTAACGTCCCTGTGGCTCATTTGGGTTCTCAGTTTCCACCTGTGTCCCCTTGTTCGCGTACCACCAGTGTTGAATAGTTTTTCCTTGTCTACCCTGTCAATACCCTTGAGAATTTTGTAGGTAGTGATCATGTCTCCCTTTACTCTTCTGTCTTCCAGTGTCGTAAGGTGCATCTCTCGCAGCCTTTCCTGGTAACTCATGCCTCTTAGCTCCGGGACTAGTCTAGTGGCATACCTCTGAACTTTTTTCAGCTTCGTCTTGTGCTTGACAAGGTACGGGCTCCATGCTGGGGCTGCATACTCCAGGATTGGTCTTACATATGTGGTATACAAGATTCTGAATGATTCCTTACACAGGTTCCTGAAGGCTGTTCTGATGTTAGCCAGGCTCGCATATGCCGCAGATGTAATTCTTTTTATGTGGGCTTCAGGAGACAGGTTTGGTGTGATATCAACTCCTAGATCTTTCTCTCTGTCCGTTTCCTGAAGTACTTCATCTCCTATTCTGTATCCTGTGTCTGGCCTTCTTTTTCCGCCACCTAGTTTCATTACTTTGCATTTACTTGGGTTGAACTTAAGCAGCCATTTGTTGGACCATTCATTCAATCTGTACAGGTCATCTTGTAGCCTACTATCCTCCTCTGTTTCAATCCTCCTCATAATTTTTTGCGCCATCAGCAAAATTGAGAGAAACTAGTCTATACCCTCTGGGAGATCATTTACATGTATCACAGTATTGGTCCAAGAATCGACCCCTGCGGGACTCCACTTGTGACGTCTCGCCAATTTGAGACCTCACCCCTCACAGTGACTCGTTGTCTTCTGTTGCTTAGGTACTCCCTTATCCAATTGAGTACCTTCCCTTTCACTCCAGCATGCATCTCCAGCTTTTTCACTAGCCTCTTGTGTGGTACTGTTTCAAAGGCTATCTGGCAATCCATAAATATGCAGTCTGCCCATCCCACTCTTTCTTGCCTGATTTTTGTTGCCTGGTCGTAGAATTCAATTAACCCTGTGAGGTAGGACTTGCCATCCATGAACGCATGTTGATGCTGTGTTACAAAGTTCCTCCGCTCCAGGTGCTCCACTAGCTTTCTTCGCACAATCTTCCCCATCAGCCTGCATGGTATGCAGGTTAGTGACACTGGCCTGTAGTTCAGTGCCTCCTGTCTATCCCCTTATATATCGGGACTGCATTAGCTGCTTTCCAAATTTCTGGCAGTTCCCCTGTTGTCAGTCATTTGTTATACACTAAGGAGAGTAGTAAGCACAGTGCTTCTGCTCCTTCCTTTAGTATCCAAGGGGAGATTCCATCTGGGCCTATAGCTTTTGTCACATCCAACTCTAGTAACAACTTCCTTACTTCCTCACTGGTTATCTCAAACTCTTCCACTGGTTCCTGGTTAACTATTCCCTCTCTTATCTCTGGAATTTCTTCTTGCTCTAAGGTGAAGACCTCCTGGAATTTCTTATTCAGTTCCTCACACACCTCCTTGTCGTTTGTAGTGAATCCTTCTGCCCCTATCCTTAATTTCTTTACCTGTTCCTCTACTGTTGTTTTTCTCCTGATGTGGCTATGCAGCAATTTAGGTTGAGTCTTTGCCTTGCTAGCGATGTCATTTTCAATATTGTCTTTCTGCCTCTCTTCTCATCCTGACATATTCATTCCTGGCACTCTGGTATCTTTCTCTGCTCTCAAGTGTCCTGTTATTCCAATAGTTTCTCCATGCCCTTTTACATTGCTGCTTAGCTAGCCTACATCTCTGATTAAACTATGGGTTTCTCATCTTCATTTCGTTGTCTTATTTTTGGACTGGGACAAACTTGTTTGCTGCGTCCTTGCACTGCTGCGTGATGTAGTCCATCATGTCTTGGGCCGTCTTTCCCCTGAGCTCTGTTTTCCATGTGATATCTGTTAGGAATTTTCTTATCTCCTCATAGTTACCCTTACGGAATGCCAGCCTTTTGTTTTCAGTACCCCTCCTCGAGTTCAATAACCCTTCTTCAACCAGATACTCAAACACCAGTGTACTGTGGTCGCTCATTCCTACTGGGGCCTCAAAACCGATTTCCCTTATGTCGGAGTCGTTGAGAGTGAAGACTAGGTCGAGTCTCACTGGTTCATCGTTTCCCCTCATCCTAGTGGGTTCCCCTGACATGTTGGCTTATAAAGTTTCTTGTCGCCACCTCCTTTAGTTTGGCTCTCCATGTATCCTCACCTCCATGCGGTTCCTTGTTCTCCCAGTCTATCCTTCCGTGACTGAAGGCCGTGACTCGTGGCGCCAGCCTACTTCCGTGATTGAAGTACCGTCGTGTGTGTGTGTGCGTGTGTGTGTGTGTGTGTGTGTGTGTGTGTGTGTGTGTGTGTGTGTGTGTGTGTGTGTGTGTGTGTGTGTGTGTGTGTGTGTGGATGCGGGTTCGATGCCATTGTAAGGATTTAATATCTTTTCTTAGTAACCCCTACCTTGCGATTACCTAGCGTTGATTCCGGGTGTCAGGGTCCTCGCGCCCGGTCTCTGACCAGGCCTCCTGATTGGTGGACTGGTCAACCAAGTTGTTGGACGCGGATGATCGCAGCCTGACGTATGAATCACACAGCCTGGTTTATCAGGTATACCTGCTTGATGGGGTTCTGGGAGTTCTTCTCCCCAAGAGCTTGGTCCACCAGGCTGTTGCTTGGAGCGGCCCGCAGGCCAACATATCCGCCACAGCCCGGTTGGTCAGCCACTTCATGAAGAAAACAATCTAATTTTCTCTTGAAAATGTCCACGGTTGTTCTGGGAATATTTCTTTTGCTCGCTGGGAGGACGTTGAACAACCGTGGACCTCTGATGTTTATACAGTGTTCTCTGATTGTGACTATGGCACCTCTGCTCTTCACTGGTTCCATTCTGCATATTCCATATCGTTCACTCCAGTTCGTTGTTATTTTACTGTGTAGATTTGGGACCTGGCCCTCCAGTATTTTCCACGTGTATACCATTTGATATCTCTCTCGTATCCTTTCTAGTGAATGCATTTGGAGTGCTTTGAGACGATCCAAATAACTTGGGTGCTTTATCGCGTTTATGTATGCCGTATATGTTTTCTGTACTCTATTTTAGCAATCTCTCCTGCTCTGAAGGGGCAAGTGAGCACTGAGCAGTACTCAAGATGGGACAGCACAAGTGACTTGAAGAGTACAACCATTGTGATGGGATCCCTGGATTTGAAAGTTCTCGTAATCCATCCGATCATTTTTCTGGGTGACGCAATATTTGCTTGGTTATGCTCCCTAAACGTTAGATCGTCAGACATCATTATTCCCAAATCCTTTACGTGCTGTTTTCCTACTATGGGAAGATTTGCTTGTGTTTTGTACCCTGTATTATGTTTAAGGTCTGCAATTTTACCGGACCTGAGTACCTGGAATTTATCACTGTTAAAATTGTTATATTCTGCTGCCCATTCGAAAACTTTATTAATTAATCCCTTGGAAGCCCTACAACCTGTCCTCTTAAAAATAATGTCGCTTTTGGCCGTTTGCCAGTATGGCCGAATATGGACGTAATTTGAAAATGAAAAAAAATGAATATAATTTAGGATTTTTTTTCCAACAACAGTAAGTTAAGGGTCCTCTGATAGGTTAGGTGGGCAGGAAATTCTCATAAAGTTTCAAAACGTTATGAAAAACGTTAATGGAAAGTTTCCTTTTCTAAGCTTGAGTAAACCGGACGCTTAAACAGAAAACGAAACAGTACGTCACTTTTGCGAGTCCATTTCATTTCAAATTACGTCCAAATTTGGCTATAGCGCGCATACGAGCCAAAAGTGACGTTATTCTTAAGAGGACGGGTTGCTATCATAGTTATCCAAAGCTAGTATTACCTTGTATAAAATACACTATTAGGCTACCACCTAAAATAGGTAATGTGTCGCACAACAATGTTTGAAACGTGTGTAAAACGGTGTAGTATTATAGAAAAAATCTCAACTTTCACCAGAATATTTGATACTAATGGTTATTCTTAAATATTGCTGCCACTATGGAATCAATACTATATCTATGTCTAATTCCACCAGGCTTTGCATTCTAGGACTTATTTATTCTAGGCTAAATGTAATGCATGTGCACTGTTTTAGACCTAAGATATGTTTGGTTAGGCCTAATATACGTTTTGTTAGGTGTAGGATAAGTTGTTGTTTGTGTTTGTTCCTTTCTTTGTTCCTTGTTGGAAGAAGGATAGGCAGAGAAATAAAAACGATTGACCTAAAGCTACAAAAATCATACAAAACCCATGAGAGACAAAGAGAGCAAAAGGCCATCAGTGAAATTGAGAGAGAAATCAGAAATATTTCTTCTCCTATGTAAAATAAAGATAAAAAAACACATCTAGTATCGGGTCCCTGCGAAAGGGAGATGGAACTTTCACAGATGACAACAAAGAAATGAGCGAAATACTGAGGAATCAGTACCACTCTGTTTTCAGCGAGCCATTAAACACACTGAAGATTGATAACCCAAAGAAATTTTTCTTCTATGTGATACCAACATCGTCATATATCAGATGTCACCCTATCCCCACTGGATTTTGAAGAAACGATCAACAGTATGCCTATGCACTTCGCACCAGGCCCTGATTCTTGGAACTCTATATTCGTCAAGAACTGTACAAAGAACATTATCGCAGGCTTTTCCCATTCTTTGGAGACAAAGCTTGGATACAGGCGTTATCCCTGACATACTAAAGGCAGCAGAGATAGCACCACTCCATAAAGGAGGAAATAAGGCAGAGGCGAAAATATTACAGACCAATAGCACTAACATCACACATCTTTAAAATCTTTGAGAGAGTGCTAAGAAGTAAGATCACAAAATACATGGAATCACAGCATCTCCATAACCCCGGACAACATGGTTTCAGAACAGGGCGCTCTTGCCTGTCACAGTTGCTGGACCACTATGACATGGCCTTAGATGCCATGGAAGACCTGCTTGATACCTGGTTGATGGGGTTCTGGGAGTTCTTCTACTCCCCAAGCCCGGCCTGAGGCCAGACTTGACTTGTGAGAGCTTGGTCCACCAGGCTGTTGCTTGGAGTGGCCCACAGGCCCACATACCCATCACAGCCCGGTTGGTCCGGCACTTCTTGAAGAAAACAATCTTCTTTTCTCTTGAAGATGTCCATGGTTGTTCCGGCAATATTTCTTATAGTTGCTGGGAGGACGTTGAACAACCTCGGACCTCTGATGTTTATACAGTGTTCTCTGGTTGTGCCTATAGCACCTCTGCTCTTCACTGGTTCTAATCTGCATTTTCTTCCTTATCGTTCAAGACAAACAGAACGCTGATGTAATTTACACAGATTCCGCAAAAGCCTTCGACAAATGTGACCATGGTGTTATTGCACATAAAATGCGTTCAAATGGAATTACCGGAAAAATAGGCAGATGGATCTACAATTTCCTGACTAACAGAACCCAATGTGTAATAGTCAACAAAATAGAATCCAGCCCATCAACCGTGCAGATCTCAGTCCCCCAGGGTACTGTGCTTGCTCCAGTACTTTTCCTCATCCTCATATCGGACATAGACAAGGACACAATCTATAGTACTGTATCATTTTCAGATGACACTATGACTTTTATGAGAGTAGACAACATAGTGGATACAGGAAACCTCCAAGTAGATGTAAATGGGCTACATGTAATCAGGTCTTTCAACGGGCTTCAGAAAATATGGTGTTTAACGAAGATAAGTTCCAGCTCTTGCTCTATGGAAAAAATTAAAATATAAAAGCAAAGACCATGTACAAAACTCAGGCAAATCATAACATGGAACGAAAAGGCATTGTAAAGGATCTGAGTGTACTCATGTCGGAAGACCTTACCTTTAAAGAACACAATAAAGTAGCCGTCACAACTGCAAGAAAAATGACAGGTTGGATAACAAGAACTTTTCACACTAGAGATGCTATACCGATGATGATACTTTTCAAGACGCTTGTGCTCTCTAGAGTGGAGTACTGCTGCACAATGACAGCCCCTTTCAAAGCTGGAGAAATTGCTGACCTGGAGAGCGTGCAGAGATCCTCTACTGTTAGAATCCACTCAGTAAAACATCTAAACTACTGCTAACCGACTAAAGAGCCTAAATCTGTATTCTCTTGAGCGCAGGCGGGAGAGATACATAATAATTTACACATGGAAAATATTAGAGGGGCTGGTCCCAAACCTGCACACAGAAATAACATCACATGAGACCAGGAGGCATGGCAGGATGTGCAGAATACCCCCGTTGAAAAGCAGAGGTGCAACAGGTACACTGAGAGAGAGCTATCAACATCAGAGGCCCGAGACTGTTCAACACGCTTCCACTACACATAAGGGGCATAACTGACCGACCCCTCAGTGTTCAACCAGGCTCTGACTCATACGTCAGGCTGCGAGCAGCTGCGTCCACCAGCCTTCTTGACTAGTTCAGCGACAAGGAGGGCTGGTCGAGGACCGGGCCGCCTTTGATGCTAAGCCCCGAAATCATCACAAGGTGACCGCAAAGTAAGGTTCCAGTTTCGATTCTGCATGAAGGCTTTACATTGGTACAAACTGTGTGATTTACACGTTTGCAACCAACTCGCCGTCCTAGAACGACGTATTTTGACGTATACTCTACCTAAGGCCAAACATCATCCTACTAGAAAATGGTAGCGGCTCGTGAAATTGACGTACTGTCCCGTTTTCTGTTTTGGGTCCTCTGGTAGGTTAGGATAAGGCCACTCTAGTACGACAGTTTCCTGACGTTGGGAAACCTTTGGCGGACGAGCTGATGCAACAGTGGCTATTGCATGCATGTGTCTGTGTCGCATGTGTCTGTGTCGCATGTGTCTGTGTCGCATGTGTCTGTGTCGCGTGTGTCTGTGTCGCATGTGTCTGTGTCGCGTGTGTCTGTGTCGCATGTGTCTGTGTCGCGTGTGTCTGTGTCGCATGTGTCTGTGTCGCATGTGTCTGTGTCGCGTGTGTCTGTGTCGCATGTGTCTGTGTCGCGTGTGTCTGTGTCGCGTGTGTCTGTGTCGCATGTGTCTGTGTCGCGTGTGTCTGTGTCGCATGTGTCTGTGTCGCGTGTGTCTGTGTCGCATGTGTCTGTGTCGCGTGTGTCTGTGTCGCATGTGTCTGTGTCGCGTGTGTCTGTGTCGCATGTCTCTGTGTCGCGTGTGTCTGTGTCGCATGTGTCTGTGTCGCATGTGTCTGTGTCGCATGTGTCTGTGTCGCATGTGTCTGTGTCGCATGTGTCTGTGTCGCGTAAAGTATTCACTCACTAGAGAAAACGCTGCAATATTGAGGTTGGTCTGCAAATAGTAAACTAATACATTATAGTGAACAAGGAAGTACACAGCTCAAGGTGTATGGATGTATGAGCTGTGCATACAGCACTGTGCTGTGTCTGGTCACAGTGTTATCTGGGGGGGAGGGGGGGGGAGCGGTCTCAGTGTTATCTGGGGGGGGGGGAGGGAGAGCGGTCTCACAGTGTTGTGTGTCAAGCCGTCCTCTCCAGCACTCACAACCTCAGTAAATTGATGTCCTAAATTGCCTGAACCTAACCGAGGAGCCACGAACAGAAAACGGGACGTCACGTCTGTTTTTATGAGCCGCTGTGGCTTTTAGTTCAGCAGTTCTTGACCTTAGGGGGATTGATGTGTTATAATGTGATGTACTGTTCAAGAGGACGAGTTACAAGAGTACGGGCCGAGGCGTCAACGGGTTGTGAGAGTACGGGCCGAGGCGTCAACGGGTTGTGAGAGTACGGGCCGAGGCGTCAACGGGTTGTGAGAGTACGGGCCGATATAGCTCCGTTGCACAAGGGGGGGAGGGGTAAAGCCTTGGCAAAAAATTATAGGCCAGTTGCACTAACATCACACATAATAAAAGTGTTTGAAAGAGTGATTAGGAATCAAATTTCTAGTTTTATGGAAAACAATGAGTTGCACAATCCAGGACAACATGGATTTAGAGCGGGAAGATCCTGTCTGTCACACGTGCTCAACCACTATGATAAAATCACAAAAGCTTTAGAAGAAAAGCAAAATGCAGATGTTGTATTCACAGACTTTGCAAAGGCGTTCGATAAATGTGACCATGGGGTGATAGCTCACAAAATGAGGTCAATGGGAATAACTGGAAAAGTAGGACGCTGGATACTCAATTTCCTGTCGAACAGAACACAAAGAGTAACAGTCAATCAAATAAAATCGAGTCCAAGTGATGTTAAAAGCTCTGTACCTCAAGGTACAGTTCTTGCACCACTGCTGTTCCTTATTCTCATATCAGATCTAGACAAAAATACACGTCACAGCTTCGTGTCATCATTCGCAGATGACACAAAAATCAGCATGAAAATTACCTCTGCTAAAGACACTGAAAAATTACAAGCAGATGTCAACAAAGTTTTCGATTGGGCAGTAGAAAATAACATGATGTTTAACAGTGATAAATTTCCGGTACTCAGGTACGGCAAAAATGAGGATCTGAAACATAATACAGGGTACAAAACACAATCCAATCTTCCCATAGTAGAAAAACAGCATGTCAAGGATTTGGGAATAATGGTGTCCGACGATCTAACTTTTAGGGAGCATAACCAAGCAAATATCGCGTCAGCCAGAAAAATGATCGGATGGATTACGAGAACTTTCAATTCCAGGGATCCCATCACAATGGTTGAACTCTTCAAGTCACTTGTGTTGTCCCGTCTTGAGTACTGCTCAGTACTCACTTCCCCCTTCAGAGCAGGAGAGATTGCTGAAATAGAGGGAATACAGAGAACATATACGGCACGCATAGACGCGATAAAACACCTAAATTATTGGGATCGTCTCAAAGCTCTCCAAATGTACTCACTAGAAAGGAGACGAGAGAGATACTAAATAATATACACATGGAAAATACTGGAGGGCCAGGTCCCAAATCTACACAGTAAAATAACAACGTACTGGAGTGAACGATATGGAAGAAAATGCAAGATTGAACCAGTGAAGGGCAGAGGTGCCATAGGCACAATCAGAGAACACTGTATAAACATCAGAGGTCCGTGGTTGTTCAACGTCCTTCCAGCGACTATAAAAAATATTGCAGGAACTACCGTGGACTTCTTCAAGAGAAAACTGGACTGTTTTCTAAGAGAAGTTCCGGACCAACCGGGCTGTGGTGGGTATGTGGGCCTGCGGGCCTGCGGGCCGCTCCAAGCAACAGCCTGGTGGACCAAACTCTCACAAGTCGAGCCTGGCCTCGGGCCGGGCTTGGGGAGGAGAAGAACTCCCAGAACCCCATCAAGCAGGGCCGAGGCGTCAACGGGTTGTGAAAGTACGGGCCGAGGCACGAGTGTAATCTCTAGTGTTGGGGCGAGGCTCCCACCTGGCAGTGTTGAAGGGTGATGTGTGGGGGTGTTGGAGGGTGATGTATGGGGGTGTTGGGGGGTGATGTATGGGGGTGTTGGAGGGTGATGTATGGGGGTGTTGGAGGGTGATGTATGGGGGTGTTGGAGGGTGATGTATGGGGGTGTTGGAGGGTGATGTATGGGGGTTTTGGAGGGTGATGTAAGCGGGTGATGTATGGGGGTGTTGGAGGGTGATTTTATTCAGCGGTGGGAATTTTATCCCACCGCTGCCACCAATTGTAACACCACTCTAAAGTAACACCACTATAATGGAACACCACTATAATAGAAACTAAACTAACAGTGTGAACACTACTTATCCTGAGTAACACTTCCCCATCGGTTGCACTTGGTAACACTGTTACGAGCTGACATATGATGGTTACACTGGAACTAAAAGGTACACTGCCAACAAAGAAATGCTACACAGGATTAAATACGCTGCCACCATCTGCCTTTGACCATTGAGACTATATCAAGCAACGAGGCAAGAAACATTGCTTGACTTGGAGAGTACTTTCTATGACTGTCATTAATTATGGGACGGTTGTCAGCCACTATATCCAAAAAGGCTAAGAGGATTCAACAATTGACACAGACGGGAAATTTAACATGAGTTTATTGAGACCAAAATTATGTCACTCACCACTTATAAATCCTACTCTAACACTGGCAAAAAGTTAAGAAATTTGGACATGGAACAAAACCTCAGAGACCACACACATTACCTTAAGACCTCTGTCTCTCCTTCTGTCACCTCCCGATGTTCTCCACAACCTCTCTGGGCCCCGGTGTCCGGCACTCTGTCCTTACTAAGTCCCTACAGGACCTCTATATACAACCCCCACAGGGGGGAGGGGGAGATCTACTGTTGCTACCCAGATCAGAAATGCTAGGGGGGTCGGGCCACACGTGCACAAACACTTAAACAA
Organism: Procambarus clarkii; assembly: GCF_040958095.1. NCBI lineage: Eukaryota > Metazoa > Arthropoda > Malacostraca > Decapoda > Cambaridae > Procambarus > Procambarus clarkii. The sequence goes on from NC_091212.1 coordinate 26,768,368, forward strand.
TATTTCAATAAGCTTGTTTGACATTCACCATACACTCTTCAAGAGAGGAGTTATTAATTACGTGTGTGACTGACCTCTGACCTGGCCAAAAGGGGGAGATCCATGGATGTTTACACATAAGAATCTGGGGTCTAATTCCATTGCAATGTTTGACAAGAGTATCACGAAATATTATATACTTGAAACTATGCTGACTAAGACTAACCCAGGAATTATTTTAATCAATATACAAGATAAACCGGAGGTCATCTGGGCTGACCTCTTGGAGAAGGCTTCCCTGAGTGTGACCTCTGAGGGGGGGGGAGGTCATGGGTGTTACAATGTATGGGGGTGTTGGAGGGTGATGTACGGGAGAGTTGGAGGGTGATGTATGGGGGTGTTGGAGGGTGGTGTACGGGAGAGTTGGAGGGTGATGTATGGGGGTGTTGGAGGGTGATGTAATTTTTTTTTTTTTTAATTTTGCCCCGAGGGGCGAGTTTATTGGGCAGCGCCACTCATCTTGTGAGTGGACATACTGCCATAGCAGCATGTACAACACTCCCCAATAGGAAGAAAACCCGCTGGGTTGTTCATCCTGTCACTTGTACCCAGACACAGCTGGGACTTGCTTAACTGTCTCAAGTGAACAGCTCCTCAAACAAGAAGATTAACATCTATCAACCCTTGAAAGCTTACGTTATCTTGCGGGTGCAAAATGGGGGAATCTTTTAAGAACAGCATCAATATTTGACAAATAGTGTTTTCCTAACTCAAACAATGTGGGGTTTATTATTCAACACATATTTCTGATATCTCTCAGGTGTTCACATTCACGTAGATAGTGGTCAAGGCGGTGTCCGTCACTGTGTGGGGGTGTTGGAGGGTGATGTATGGGGGTGTTGGAGGGTGATGTGTGGAGGTGTTGGAGGGTGATGTATGGGGGTGTTGGAGGGTGATGTATGGGGGTGTTGGAGGGTGATGTGTGGGGGTGTTGGAGGGTGATGTGTGGGGGTGTTGGAGGGTGATGTGTGGGGGTGTTGGAGGGTGATGTGTGGGGGTGTTGGAGGGTGATGTGTGGAGGTGTTGGAGGGTGATGTATGGGGGTGTTGGAGGGTGATGTATGGGGGTGTTGGAGGGTGATGTATGGGGGTGTTGGAGGGTGATATGTGGGGGTGTTGGAGGGTGATGTGTGGAGGTGTTGGAGGGTGATGTATGGGGGTGTTGGAGGGTGATGTATGGGGGTGTTGGAGGGTGATGTACGGGAGAGTTGGAGGAAGTGTTTCTCTCCACACCAAGATCATATGCTATGTTAAATATGCTGGAGAGAGTGTGAATGGTTGAGAGACTGGTGGTGGTGGTGGTGGGGAGGCTGGTGGAGGTGGTGGTGGGGAGGCTGGTGGTGGTGGAGGTGGGGAGGCTGGTGGTGGTGGTGGTGGGGAGGCTGGTGGTGGTGGAGGTGGGGAGGCTGGTGGTGGTGGTGATGGGGAGGCTGGTGGTGGTGGAGGTGGTGGTGGGGAGGCTGGTGGTGGTGGAGGTGGTGGTGGGGAGGCTGGTGGTGGTGGAGGTGGTGGTGGGGAGGCTGGTGGTGGTGGAGGTGGGGAGGCTGGTGGTGGTGGTGGTGGGGACGTTGGTGGTGGTGGTGGTGGGGAGGCTGGTGGTGGTGGTGGTGGTGGTGGTAGATTACATAAGTACTGGCGCCAGACTAAAGCTGAGGTGACTAGTGAGGTGCGGCTGCTTCACCCACTGAGCTCTCCTCCTCCTGTACTCTCCACCACTCACCACAGCTCCCAACCACACACCACAGCTCTCCACCACACACCACAGCTCCCAACCACACACCACAGCTCCCCACCACACACAGCTTCCCACCACTCACCACAGCTCCCCACCACACACCACAGCTCCCCACCACACACCACAGCTCCCCACCACACACCACAGCTCCCCACCACTCACCACAGCTCCCCACCACACACCACAGCTCTCCACCACACACCACAGCTCCCCACCACTCACCACAGCTCCCCACCACACACCACAGCTCCCCACCACACAACACAGCTCCCCACCACACACCACAGCTCTCTACCACACACCACAGCTCTCCACCGCTCACCACAGCTCTCCACCGCTCACCACAGCTCTCCACCGCTCACCACAGCTCCCCACCACTCACCACAGCTCCCCACCACTCACCACAGCTCTCCACCACACACCACAGCTCTCCACCACACACCACAGCTCTCCACCACACACCACAGCTCTGCACCACACACCACAGCTTTCCACCACACACCACAGCTCTCCACCATTCACCACAGCTCTCCACCACACACCACAGCTCCCCACCACTCACCACAGCTCTCCACAGCTCCCTACCACTCACCACAGCTCCCCACCACACACCACAGCTCCCCACCACTCACCACAGCTCCCCACCACTCACCACAGCTCTCCACAGCTCCCCACCACTCACCACAGCTCTCCACACATCACAGCTCTCCACCACACACCACAGCTCCCCACCACTCACCACAGCTCTCCACAGCTCCCCACCACTCACCACAGCTCCCCACCACACACCACAGCTCTCCACCACACACCACAGCTCCCCACCACTCACCACAGCTCTCCACCACACTCCACAGCTCCCCACCACTCACCACAGCTCCCCACCACACACCACAGCTCCCCACCACTCACCACAGCTCTCCACAGCTCCCCACCACTCACCACAGCTCCCCACCACACACCACAGCTCTCCACCACACACCACAGCTCTCCACCACACACCACAGCTCCCTACCACTCACCACAGCTCCCCACCACACACCACAGCTCCCCACCACACACCACAGCTCCCCACCACTCACCACAGCTCCCCACCACTCACCACAGCTCCCCACCACACACCACAGCTCCCCACCACTCACCACAGCTCTCCACAGCTCCCTACCACTCACCACAGCTCCCCACCACACACCACAGCTCCCTACCACTCACCACAGCTCTCCACAGCTCCCTACCACTCACCACAGCTCCCCACCACACACCACAGCTCCCCACCACTCACCACAGCTCCCCACCACTCACCACAGCTCCCCACCACACACCACAGCTCCCCACCACTCACCACAGCTCTCCACAGCTCCCTTGCACTCACCACAGCTCCCCACCACACACCACAGCTCCCCACCACTCACCACAGCTCTCCACAGCTCCCTACCACTCACCACAGCTCCCACCACACACCACAGCTCCCCACCACACACCACAGCTCCCCACCACTCACCACAGCTCCCCACCACACACCACAGCTCCCCACCACACACCACAGCTCCCCACCACTCACCACAGCTCCCCACCACACACCACAGCTCCCCACCACAGCTCCCCACCACTCACCACAGCTCCCCACCACACACCACAGCTCCCCTCCACTCACCACAGCTCCCCACCACACTCCACAGCTCCCCACCACTCGCCACAGCTCCCCACCACATACCACAACTCCCCACCACACACCACAGCACTACACCACACACCACAGCTCTCCAACACACACCACAGCTCTCCACCACACACCACAGCTCTCCACCACACACCACAGCTCTCCACCACACACCACAGCTCTCCACCACAGCTCTCCACCACAGCTCTCCACCACTCACCACAGCTCTCCACCACACACCACAGCTCTCCACTATTCACCACAGCTCTCCACCACACACCACAGCTCTCCACCACACACCACAGCTCTCCACCACACACCACAGCTCTCCACCACACACCACAGCTCCCCACCATACACAACAGCTCCCCACCACACACAACAGCTCCCCACCACACACCACAGCTCCCCACCACACACAACAGCTCTCCACCACTCACCACAGCTCCCCACCACACACCACATCTCCCCACCACACCACAGCTCCCCACCACACCACAGACCAGAAATTATTAGATCAAATGTCAATGGTTGTCATATGGGTGCAGTGTCACAATGTGAGACATGACAACCGTGCCATGTTGACACCACTGCCCAGTGCCATAGTATCCCCCTCCCCCTCCCCCGACTAAGAGGAAAGTTTGGTCTTGGCTGTCAAGGTTTTCGGAGACTCAAGGCTACTATGTGGAATTAAGGTCCGGCCGAGCAGGAATGGCTGGGCTGGGAATAGCTGTGGGAATCCCTACAGCGTCAACCTCACTTACACATTTCCGCGAACCGAATATCATAAGAGAGGTCTCCCGCCCTGATGGGATGTCCTGGGATATTTTTAGGCTGAACCCTGGCCCAGTGTTTGGTGGTCTCTGTGGACACCCTGGCCCAGTGTTTGGTGGTCTCTGTGGACACCCTGGCCCAGTGTTTGGTGGTCACCATGGACACCCTGGCCCAGTGTTGGGTGGTCACCGTGGACACCCTGGCCCAGTGTTTGGTGGTCTCTGTGGACACCCTGGCCCAGTGTTGGGTGGTCTCTGTGGACACCCTGGCCCAGTGTTGGGTGGTCTCTGTGGACACCCTGGCCCAGTGTTTGGTTGGTCTCTGTGGACACCCTGGCCCAGTGTTTGGTGGTCTCTGTGGACACCCTGGCCCAGTGTTTGGTTGGTCTCTGTGGACACCCTGGCCCAGTGTTTGGTGGTCTCTGTGGACACCCTGGCCCAGTGTTTGGTGGTCTCTGTGGACACCCTGGCCCAGTGTTTGGTTGGCCTCCGTGGACACCCTGGCCCAGTGTTTGGTGGTCTCTGTGGACACCCTGGCCCAGTGTTTGGTGGTCACCGTGGACACCCTGGCCCAGTGTTTGGTTGGCCTCCGTGGACACCCTGGCCCAGTGTTTGGTGGTCTCTGTGGACACCCTGGCCCAGTGTTTGGTGGTCACCGTGGACACCCTGGCCCAGTGTTTGGTGGTCTCTGTGGACACCCTGGCCCAGTGTTTGGTGGTCTCTGTGGACACCCTGGCCCAGTGTTTGGTGGTCTCTGTGGACACCCTGGCCCAGTGTTGGGTGGTTACTGTGGACACCCTGGCCCAGTGTTTGGTGGTCACCGTGGACACCCTGGCCCAGTGTTTGGTGGTCACCGTGGACACCCTGGCCCAGTGTTGGGTGGTCACCGTGGACACCCTGGCCCAGTGTTGGCTGGTCACCGTGGACACCCTGGCCCAGTGTTGAGTGGTCACCGTGGACACCCTGGCCCAGTGTTGGGTGGTCACCGTGGACACCCTGGCCCAATTTATTTTCCTTTATGTTTGCTCACATATAAAGCCTACATGAGCCCCGTGCGGACGAGTGCCGGAGAGGACTGAAGGACACCTTCTGGATCAAGAGGGACATAGTGCCGGCCGGGGAGGGTCTGGGGGGTCCGGCCTCGTTACGGCTGGTCTCTTATCGGTCTTCCCGGCGTCAGTATTCTGCATATAGCAGGTGTCGTATAGCAGGTGTCGTATAGCAGACGTAAGATATCTGATTACCCTATTCTGTAACACTGTCTTACACTGTCTGCTTCCCGACCTCATCTTCCTGTATGCTCTCCTGTCCCCTTCTGTGGTACATATCTTGCCTATTCTGTTAGCTGTTAGTAATTTAGGTGCTTTATCGCGTCTATGCGTGCCGTATATGTTCTCTGTATTCCCTCTATTTCAGCAATCTCTCCTGCTCTGAAGGGGGAAGTGAGTACTGAGCAGCACTCAAGACGGGACAACACAAGTGACTTGAAGAGTACAACCATTGTGATGGGATCCCTGGATTTGAGTGATATATAGCCCAGCACTATACCCAGGACTATACCCAGTATACTCAGGACTACGGACCCAGAACTATACCTATGACTATACCCAGTATACCCAGGACTATACCCAGGACTATACCCAGTACACCCAGGAATATACCCAGTACACCCAGGACTATACCTAGAGCTACTGACCCAGCACTATACCCAGTATACCCAGGACTCTACCCAGTATACCCAGAACTACTGACCAGCCACCCCACGTCAACTCATCTGTCAAACCAACCTGTTCTTAAAACTTCCCGGAGCATCTGCCCCCATGACGGTAATTGGAAGGTTATCTCCTCCCCCCCCCCCCCAACAGCCCTATTATTATGGGTGTTTGGGGGGGGGAGGTGATTAGCAACACCTGGGCCCCGCCTCTTAGTTACTCATGGTCCCCGCCTCTTAGTAACTCATGGGCCCCGCCTCTTAGTTACTCATGGTCCCCACATCTTAGTTACTCATGGTCCCCGCCTCTTAGTTACTCATGGGCCCCACCTCTTAGTTACTCATGGTCCCCACATCTTAGTTACTCATGGTCCCCGCCTCTTAGTAACTCATAGGCCCCGCCTCTTAGTTACTCATGGTCCCCACATCTTAGTTACTCATGGTCCCCGCCTCTTAGTTACTCACGGGCCCCGCCTCTTAGTTACTCATGGTCCCCGCCTCTTAGTAACTCATAGGCCCCGCCTCTTAGTTACTCATGGTCCCCACATCTTAGTTACTCATGGTCCCCGCCTCTTAGTTACTCATGGGCCCCACCTCTTAGTTACTCATGGTCCCCACATCTTAGTTACTCATGGTCCCCGCCTCTTAGTTACTCATGGGCCCCACCTCTTAGTTACTCATGGTCCCCGCCTCTTAGTAACTCATAGGCCCCGCCTCTTAGTTACTCATGGTCCCCACATCTTAGTTACTCATGGTCCCCGCCTCTTAGTTACTCATGGGCCCCACCTCTTAGTTACTCATGGGCCCCACCTCTTAGTTACTCATGGTCCCCACATCTTAGTTACTCATGGTCCCCGCCTCTTAGTTACTCATGGTCCCCACATCTTAGTTACTCATGGTCCCCGCCTCTTAGTTACTCATGGGCCCCACCTCTTAGTTACTCATGGTCCCCACATCTTAGTTACTCATGGTCCCCGCCTCTTAGTTACTCATGGGCCCCACCTCTTAGTTACTCATGGTCCCCACATCTTAGTTACTCATGGTCCCCACATCTTAGTTACTCATGGTCCCCGCCTCTTAGTAACTCATGGGCCCCGCCTCTTAGTTACTCATGGTCCCCACATCTTAGTTACTCATGGTCCCCGCCTCTTAGTTACTCATGGGCCCCGCCTCTTAGTTACTCATGGGCCCCACCTCTTAGTTACTCTTGGGCCCCGCCTCTTAGTTACTCATGGGCCCCGCCTCTTAGTTACTCATGGGCCCCGCCTCTTATAGTTACTCATGGGCCCCGCCTCTTATAGTTACTCATGGGCCCCGCCTCTTAGTTACTCATGGTCCCCCGCCTCTTAGTTACTCATGGTCCCCCGCCTCTTAGTTACTCATGGTCACTGCCTCTTAGTTACTCATGGTCCCCCGCCTCTTAGTTACTCATGGTCTCCGCCTCTTAGTTACTCATGGTCCCGCCTCTTAGTTACTCATGGGTCCCGCCTCTTAGTTACTCATGGGTCCCACCTTTTAGTTACTGGTTCCCGTTTGAGTGCTTAGGATACATCCTCTTGTACTGAATCACATCTTAATCAACAGACCTGCTCTAATCGACGAATTATAGAGAACGTTTTGCTTGTGAGCCGCTATGATTCATAGTACCATTATTTTGTCCGCTGGCGGGGATTATACCGTCAAAATACGACGTATCATTTTAGAAGTCAGGGGTTACGTATCACCGTAAGTGTGGCACACACTCGTCCATAACTGTCCAGCGTCACTCTCGCTCACTCTATTTATTTTGTCCTTTCAGGTATGGAGGAGTTGGCGAGGTGGCACTGGGCAGCCTGTCCGCACAAGGCTAAAAGGCTTGTTAAAACGCCAGTGGTTCCTAGTGGTTGTGTGAGTACCAAGAGTGTGTAGCTTCAAGTGCCCGGGGCATAAATGCTCATTTATTGAGATGTCCAGGGGGCATCCTTCACGTTCCAGGGGCATCCTTCACGTTCCAGAGGCATCCTTCACGTTCCAGGGGGCATCCTTCACGTTCCAGGGGGCATCCTTCACGTTCCAGGGGCATCCTTCGCGTTCCAGGGGGCATCCTTCACGTTCCAGGGGCATCCTTCACGTTCCAGGGGGCATCCTTCACGTTCCAGGGGGCATCCTTCACGTTCCAGGGGGCATCCTTCGCGTTCCAGGGGGCATCCTTCACGTTCCAGGGGCATCCTTCACGTTCCAGAGGCATCCTTCACGTTCCAGGGGGCATCCTTCACGTTCCAGGGGGCATCCTTCGCGTTCCAGGGGGCATCCTTCACGTTCAAGGGGCATCCTTCACGTTCCAGGGGCATCCTTCGCGTTCCAGGGGCATCCTTCACGTTCCAGGGGCATCCTTCGCGTTCCAGGGGGCATCCTTCACGTTCCAGGGGGCATCCTTCGCGTTCCAGGGGCATCCTTCACGTTCCAGGGGCATCCTTCACGTTCCAGGGGGCATCCTTCACGGTCCAGGGGGCATCCTTCACGTTCCAGGGGGCATCCTTCGCGTTCCAGGGGGCATCCTTCACGTTCAAGGGGCATCCTTCACGTTCCAGGGGCATCCTTCGCGTTCCAGGGGCATCCTTCACGTTCCAGGGGCATCCTTCGCGTTCCAGGGGCATCCTTCACGTTCTAGGGGCATCCTTCGCGTTCCAGGGGCTTCCTTTATGTTCCAGGGGCATCCTTCGCGTTCCAGGGGCATCCTTCACGTTCCAGAAGCATCCTTCACGTTCTAGGGGCATCCTTCGCGTTCCAAAGGCTTCCTTCATGTTCCAGGGGCATCCTTCGCGTTCCAGGGACATCCTTCATGTTCCAGGGGCATCCTTCGCGTTCCAGGGGCATCCTTCACGTTTCAGGGGCATCCTTCATGTTCCAGGGGCATCCTTCACGTTCCAGGGGGTATCCTTCACGTTCCAGGGGCATCCTTCGCGTTCCAGGGACATCCTTCATGCTCCAGGGGCATCCTTCGCGTTCCAGGGGCATCCTTCACGTTTCAGGGGCATCCTTCATGTTCCAGGGGCATCCTTCACGTTCCAGGAGCATCCTTCACGTTCTAGGGGCATCCTTCGCGTTCCAGGGGGCTTCCTTCATGTTCCAGGGGCATCCTTCGCGTTCCAGGGACATCCTTCATGTTCCAGGGGCATCCTTCGCGTTCCAGGGGCATCCTTCATGTTTCAGGGGCATCCTTCACGTTTAGGGACATCCTTCATGTTCCAGGGGCATCCTTCACGTTCCAGGGGGCATCCTTCTAGTTCCAGGGGGTATCCTTCACGTTCCAGGGGCATCCTTCATGTTCCAGGGGCATCCTTCACGTTCCATGGGGCATCCTTCACGTTCCATGGGGCATCCTTCACGTTCCAGGGACATCCTTCATGTTTCAGGGGCATCCTTCGCGTTCCAGGGACATCCTTCATGTTCCAGGGTCATCCTTCGCGTTCCAGGGGCATCCTTCGCGTTCCAGGGGCATCCTTCATGTTCCAGGGGCATCCTTCGCGTTCCAGGGGCATCCTTCATGTTCCAGGGGCATCCTTCATGTTCCAGGGGCATCCTTAGCGTTCCACCTGGTTAACTGGTTGATACCTGCTTGATGGGGTTCTGGGAGTTCTTCTACTCCCCAAGCCCGGCCCGAGGCCAGGCTTGACTTGTGAGAGTTTGGTCCACCAGGCTGTTGCTTGGAGCGGCCCGCAGGCCCGCATACCCACCACAGCCCGGTTGGTCCGGCACTCCTTGGAGGAAACAATCTAGTTTCCTCTTGAAGATGTCCACGGTTGTTCCGGCAATATTTCTTATGATCGCTGGGAGGACGTTGAACAACCGCGGACCTCTGATGTTTATAGTTCTCTAATTGTGCCTATGGCACCTCTGCTCTTCACTGGTTCTATTCTGCATTTTCTTCCATATCGTTCATTCCAGTATGTTGTTATTTTACTGTGCAGATTTGGGACCTGTCCCTCCAGTATTTTCCAGGTGTATATTATTTGATCTCTCCCGTCGTCTTTCTAGCGAGTACATTTGGAGAGCTTTGAGACGATCCCAATAATTTAGATGCTTTATCTCGTTTATGTATCCCATATATGTTCTCTGTATTCCCTCTGTTTCAGCAATCTTTCCTGCTCTGAATGGGTAAGTGAGTACTGAGCAGTACTCAAGATGGGACAACACAAGTGACTTGAAGAGTACAACCATTGTGATGGGATCCCTGGATTTGAAAGTTCTCGTAATCCATCTTATCATTTTTCTGGCTGACGAAATATTTGCTTGGTTATGCTCCCTAAAATTTAGGTCCAGGGACATCCTTCACGTTCCAGGGGCATCCTACACGTTCCAGGGGCATTTCATTTTCCAGGGGCATTCTTCACGTTCCAGGGGGCATCTTTCACGTTCCAGGGGCATCCTACACGTTCCAGGGGGCATGATTCGAGCCCCCAGGTAACACCATCCATGCCGCAAGTGGTGAAACCCTGTCATAGTTGCGTGTCCTGGGGTGAGAGGTGCACTAACGAGAGGGTGAGAGGTGCACTAACGAGAGGGTGAGAGGTGCACTAACAAGAGGGTGAGAGGTTCACTAACGAGAGGGGGAGAGGTGCACTAACGAGAGGGTGAGAGATGCACTAACGAGAGGGTGAGAGGTTCACTAACGAGAGGGTGAGAGGTGCACTAACGAGAGGGTGAGAGGTGCACTAACGAGAGGGTGAGAGGTGCACTAACGAGAGGGTGAGAGGTGCACTAACGAGAGGGTGAGAGGTGCACTAACAAGAGGGTGAGAGGTTCACTAACGAGAGGGTGAGAGGTGCACTAACGAGAGGGTGAGAGGTGCACTAACGAGAGGGTGAGAGGTTCACTAACGAGAGGGTGAGAGGTGCACTAACGAGAGGGTGAGAGGTGCACTAACGAGAGGGTGAGAGGTGCACTAACGAGAGGGTGAGAGGTGCACTAACGAGAGGGTGAGAGGTGCACTAACGAGACAGTGGTAAGAGGCTCAACACCAACGCCGCCGGGGTCGTTGTTGGAGACACCGTTATGAAAGGGATCTTCAGTGTAGGAGTGGGACCACAGGGGCCCTCAGACCTGCACACTCACACTATGTTGCTGCCACCAGCTGCTGGTGAGAGTGCCACCAGCACCAGCAGGAGCACCAATGCCACCATCACCAGCAGGAGCACCAGTGCCACCATCACCAGCAGGAGCATCAGTGCCACCATCACCAGCAGGAGCACCAGTGCCACCATCACCAGCAGGAGCACCAGTGCCGCTATCACCAGCAGGAGCACCAGTGCCGCCATCACCAGCAGGAGCACCAGTGCCACCATCACCAGCAGGAGCACCAGTGCCACCATCACCAGCAGGAGCACCAGTGCCACCATCACCAGCAGGAGCACCAGTGCCACCATCACCAGGAGCACCAGTGCCGCCATCACCAGCAGGAGCAGGAGCACCAGTGCCACCATCACCAGCAGGAGCACCAGTGCCGCCATCACCAGCAGGAGCAGGAGCACCAGTGCCACCATCACCAGCAGGAGCACCAGTGCCGCCATCACCAGCAGGAGCACCAGTGCCACCATCACCAGCAGGAGCACCAGTGCCGCCATCACCAGCAGGAGCAGGAGCACCAGTGCCACCATCACCAGCAGGAGCACCAGTGCCACCATCACCAGCAGGAGCAGGAGCGCCAGTGCCACCATCACCAGCAGGAGCAGGAGCACCAGTGCCATCATCACCAGCAGGAGCAGGAGCACCAGTGCCGCCATCACCAGCAGGAGCACCAGTGCCGCCATCACCAGCAGGAGCACCAGTGCCACCATCACCAGCAGGAGCACCAGTGCCGCCATCACCAGCAGGAGCAGGAGCACCAGTGCCACCATCACCAGCAGGAGCACCAGTGCCGCTATCACCAGCAGGAGCAGGAGCACCAGTGCCACCATCACCAGCAGGAGCACCAGTGCCGCCATCACCAGCAGGAGCACCAGTGCCACCATCACCAGCAGGAGCACCAGTGCCACCATCACCAGCAGGAGCAGGAGCACCAGTGCCATCATCACCAGCAGGAGCACCAGTGCCGCTATCACCAGCAGGAGCAGGAGCACCAGTGCCACCATCACCAGCAGGAGCACCAGTGCCACCATCACCAGCAGAAGCACCAGTGCCGCTATCACCAGCAGGAGCAGGAGCACCAGTGCCGCCATCACCAGCAGGAGCACCAGTGCCGCCATCACCAGCAGGAGCACCAGTGCCGCTATCACCAGCAGGAGCAGGAGCACCAGTGCCGCCATCACCAGCAGGAGCAGGAGCACCAGTGCCGCCATCACCAGCAGGAGCACCAGTGCCACCATCACCACGAGCTGCACCAGTGCCACCATCACCAGCAGGAGCACCAGTGCCGCCATCACCAGCAGGAGCACCAATGCCACCATCACCAGCAGGAGCACCAGTGCCACCATCACCAGCAGGAGCACCAGTGCCGCCATCACCAGCAGGAGCACCAGTGCCACCATCACCAGCAGGAGCACCAGTGCCACCACCAGCAGGAGCACCAGTGCCACCAACACCAGCAGGAGCACCAGTGCCGCTATCACCAGCAGGAGCACCAGTGCCGCCATCACCAGCAGGAGCACCAGTGCCGCCATCACCAGCAGGAGCACCAGTGCCACCATCACCAGCAGGAGCACCAGTGCCATCACCAGCAGGAGCACCAGTGCCACCATCACCAGCAGGAGCACCAGTGCCACCATCACCAGCAGGAGCACCAGTGCCGCCATCACCAGCAGGAGCACCAGTGCCGCTATCACCAGCAGGAGCACCAGTGCCACCATCACCAGCAGGAGCACCAGTGCCGCCATCACCAGCAGGAGCACCAGTGCCGCCACCACCAGCAGGAGCAGGAGCACCAGTGCCGCCATCACCAGCAGGAGCACCAGTGCCACCATCACCAGCAGGAGCACCAGTGCCGCCATCACCAGCAGGAGCAGGAGCACCAGTGCCGCCATCACCAGCAGGAGCACCAGTGCCGCCATCACCAGCAGGAGCACCAGTGCCGCCATCACCAGCAGGAGCACCAGTGCCACCATCACCAGCAGGAGCACCAGTGCCACCATCACCAGCAGGAGCAGGAGCACCAGAGCCACCATCACCAGCAGGAGCACCAGTGCCGCCAGCACCAGCAGGAGCACCAGTGCCGCCAGCACCAGCAGGAGCACCAGTGCCACCATCACCAGCAGGAGCACCAGTGCCACCATCACCAGCAGGAGCAGGAGCACCAGAGCCACCATCACCAGCAGGAGCACCAGTGCCGCCAGCACCAGCAGGAGCACCAGTGCCACCATCACCAGCAGGAGCACCAGTGCCACCATCACCAGCAGGAGCACCAGTGCCACCATCACCAGCAGGAGCACCAGTGCCGCCATCACCAGCAGGAGCACCAGTGCCGCCATCACCAGCAGGAGCACCAGTGCCGCCATCACCAGCAGGAGCACCAGTGCCGCCATCACCAGCAGGAGCACCATGCAGTGCCGCCATCACCAGCAGGAGCACCAGTGCCGCCATCACCAGCAGGAGCACCAGTGCCACCATCACCAGCAGGAACAGGAGCACCAGTGCCACTATCACCAGCAGGAGCACCAGTGCCGCCACCACCAGCAGGAGCACCAGTGCCACCACCAGCAGGAGCACCAGTGCCACCATCACCAGCAGGAGCACCAGTGCCGCCACCACCAGCAGGAGCAGGAGCACCAGTGCCACCATCACCAGCAGGAGCACCAGTGCCACCATCACCAGCAGGAGCACCAGTGCCACCATCACCAGCAGGAGCACCAGTGCCACCATCACCAGCTGGAGCAACAGTGCCACCATCACCAGCAGGAGCACCAGTGCCACCATCACCAGCAGGAGTAGGAGCACCAGTGCCACCATCACCAGCAGGAGCACCAGTGCCACCATCACCAGCAGGAGTAGGAGCACCAGTGCCACCATCACCAGCAGGTGCAGGAGCACCAGTGCCACCATCACCAGCAGGAGCACCAGTGCCGCCATCACCAGCAGGAGCACCAGTGCCACCATCACCAGCAGGAGCACCAGTGCCACCATCACCAGCAGGAGCAGGAGCACCAGTGCCACCACCCCCAACAGGAGCACCAGTGCCACCATCACCAGCAGGAGCACCAGTGCCGCCACCACCAGCAGGAGCACCAGTGCCACCACCAGCAGGAGCACCAGTGTCACCACCAGCAGGAGCACCAGTGCCGCCACCACCAGCAGGAGCAGGAGCACCAGTGTTACCATCACCAGCAGGAGCACCAGTGCCACCATCACCAGCAGGAGCACCAGTGCCACCATCACCAGCAGGAGCACCAGTGCCACCATCACCAGCTGGAGCAACAGTGCCACCATCACCAGCAGGTGCAGGAGCACCAGTGCCACCATCACCAGCAGGAGCACCAGTGCCACCATCACCAGCAGGAGCACCAGTGCCACCATCACCAGCAGGAGCACCAGTGCCGCCATCACCAGCAGGAGCACCAGTGCCACCATCACCAGCAGGAGCACCAGTGCCACCATCACCAGCAGGAGCACCAGTGCCACCATCACCAGCAGGAGCACCAGTGCCACCACCACCAGCAGGAGCACCAGTGCCACCATCACCAGCAGGAGCACCAGTGCCGCCATCACCAGCAGGAGCACCAGTGCCACCATCACCAGCAGGAGCACCAGTGCCACCATCACCAGCAGGAGCACCAGTGCCACCATCACCAGCAGGAGCAGGAGCACCAGTGCCACCATCACCAGCAGGAGCAGGAGCACCAGTGCCACCATCACCAGCAGGAGCACCAGTGCCATCACCAGCACCAGTGCCACCATCACCAGCAGGAGCACCAGTGCCACCATCACCAGCAGGAGCACCAGTGCCGCCACCACCAGCAGGAGCACCAGTGCCACCACCACCAGCAGGAGCACCAGTGCCACCATCACCAGCAGGAGCACCAGTGCCACCATCACCAGCAGGAGCAGGAACACCAGTGCCACCATCACCAGCAGGAGCAGGAGCACCAGTGCCACCATCACCAGCAGGAGCACCAGTGCCACCATCACCAGGAGCAGGAGCACCAGTGCCACCATCACCAGCAGGAGTAGGAGCACCAGTGCCACCATCACCAGCAGGAGCAGCAGCACCAGTGCCGCCATCACCAGCAGGAGTGTTACGGCCCTCTCGGGACGCAACGGGGTTCTTACTCTGATGTTGTTAGAGGAAGTTGTATCCGACCCCAAGCCAGTAGAGGCTTTCAAAGGATGTGATCCGTGACGCAAGTAACTTAAAGGGGGTAGGGAAAGAAAGTTAAGAACTTAAGACTATAATTATCACCATCACCAAATAAATAATATATAAAAGAGTGCACAAGGGGAGGGGTATAAACACTTATTTACAGGGGAAATACACTGTAGTCTTCTGCTGAAGACGCTGGATCATCGCTCTCGGTGCTAAGTCCTCAGTGCTTTTTCGTGGCCTCACAACGGATTCTCTGCGAAGTTGAGCCTACCCTGGCCACAGGTCAGCCAAAACACAGGTCCACTGGGGGCACCGCCGTGGAGGCCGTCAACCACACGTCCAGCTGGTCTGCTGGCAGGTTCCGGATCAGCAAGGCTGATCAGGCCACTCCACGAACGATATAAGGGTAACGCCCTTGACAGGAGCTTCGTGTGATACCACAAATCACTCTCCTGTCCTCAATACCCCAGTGGATAAACGTCTCCAGCAGTCGGTCCCGGGTAATCCTTCTACTGCCACTCCACTGGCAGGGTAACACCACAGTGTTCTTCCGGGGGACGACTTCACAGCTGCTGCAGCAAAGCACACGATATGGAGACGGCTGCCTCGGGTAGACTGACTCGCCTTCCATCACAGCAGTCCCAGGTCGACTCTGTAAGCAGACACGTCATCAATAACTGGGACACACTAAAACACCTCACTAACGGGCTCAGGCACAAACACCTGACGTATCCAGTCCATAGATGGCGCTGTCGTCGGAGCACCACCTCACCAGAGGTCAGGAGCGGCTGTGTTGTGAGCTGCACAGGACTGGAAACTGGCCCTTGTGGTCAGTATACGTCGTCCTCACAAGGTGTCGTCGTCCGTTTGGAGGGGGTTTCGGGAGCTGACCCACAGATGGCGCGGTCGTCACTCCTCCGTGCTCGGACGCTGGATCCGGGTTCGTAACACCTCCCCACCAAAAAGAATATGGTTTGGGGTTCTATAAAGAGAAACACAAACCAAATTAGTACGGCGACACAATTCCAAATGGACTCACTTATACTGTAAACTGGAACGGTGAGGCTGTCTCGTCCACAGAACTGTCCTACTGGGCAATTCCGGCACAATAGGAACTTGAAGATTGAAGACGATGATCTGTCTGAAGTAGTCTTCCACATCTCCACTGCGATGTCAAGCAGGGGCATCATCTCACATCTCTCAAGTAAGAATCGGTGTAGACACGATGAGGGGCGACTCGACACTTCCCTGTGTCGTGGCACCGATGATGGCTGGACACAGACGGCATTTCTAGTACCGATCCGGCGGTCCTTCAGGGAGTCGGGCACCTGGAATACAGGGGTCTGATAATTCAGAGTGACAGCGACAGCGGGTAAAACAGTACTTACAGCATACTCTACTAGGTCCACACCTAGTCCCAACGGGGCTGTTCGTACGTCGCAGATGGCATTCGCTCTGCCACCGTCAGGTCGACCAACGTTCCACATAACGCTGCATTGAGGCTCAGCAGTCACGCGGGGGGGTGTCAACCTGTCGGAAACAGTCACTCACATTATCATCTCTCGTACCTCCTGTATCAACCATCACCTTCCAGGTCCCTTCTTCAACTGCAACACTTGCAGTACAAATCTCCAATCCCTGGGACCTCTTCGCGATGTTCATGGGAGCCATCATCCTTCGGGTCGTCCACTGGTCCTTACTGAGAACACTGAGAACACATACGAGAACACAACAAAATACCGCTAAGAGACATGCGGCCAACTGAGGAATAAGCTTCCTGAGCCTGTAATGTCCATAGCCGGCTACATCCATTAGCCTGGTTTGGACCGAAGAGGGCACTAGACCTTTTGAACACACCTCACATACCTCTGACGTCTGGGGAATCTCTGGCCGGTTCAATGAACGCTGTACAATGCCATACCGCGAGTACACATCCGCCTTCGCTCCAGACTCGTTGGTATCCGTGGGTGCCTGCACACGAGGCCTCTCTTCTTGCTCAGGTACTTCTGCCATCGTAACCTCATGTTCCTTGTCGAGAGAAGAATCAGGAGACTCTGCTAGAACTCTGTCGATCTGCGGGTGAGAGGACAAATTAAACATAGTATTTTCCGGGTCTGACTGTACCTGGATATTACCACTGCCTGCCGTTACCTCAGACCTTGCTGTTCTGGCTGACTCGTCCGCTATCTTGGGATGATTGGTGCTCCAATCGGTCACCAAGTCGTTGGCTAGTACCACGTCAATCCCAGCCACAGGGAGGGTATCGACTACTGCCAACGCACATGTGCCGCTGAAGTAAGGCGAGTCGAGATGTACCGGCACTAAGGGGGCGATATACTGCGTCCTAGGAAACCCAACCAGGACAACCTGTTGTCTCCCGTCTACACTTACTCCCTCAGGTAACGAGCTCTTCACGATCAGGGACTGGGCTGCTCCACTATCTCTGAGCACTACAACTGATCTACCAGTATGATCACTCGATACATACCCGCCTGAAGTGTGAGGGGAAAACAATCTGGGTTCTTCCTGCGTAGTCGTAGACTGGTTTCCTGCTGGTGATGTTCCACAGCTCATCAACATCACCTCCCTTCGTGCACCGCCACCTCTTCTGCCTCGGCACATAGCAGCTACATGCCCTTTCTGCCCACAAGTCCAGCACCCCATATTCCTCCTTGGACTCCGGTGTTTAGGACTGCTCGGACTAGTCCTTTGAGGGCTACTTGGGGGCGTCTTCTTAGCGCTTCGTGGGACGGGGGTCTCTTCTTCGTCATGAGGTTTCTCAAACCGGCGTTGGTAATGCCTTGGGACATACTTAGCAGAAGGCCTGTGCGTCAGGATGTATTCATCAGCCATGGTGGCTGCCGCACTCAAGGTCTCTACCTGCTGTTCCTCTAAGTACGTCTTCAGGTCTCCAGACAAACAATCCTTGAAGTCCTCTAGCAGTATAAGCTGCTCGAGGTCTTCTTTGGTCTCCACCTTCCGAGAGGCACACCATTCCTGAAAAAGTCGCTCCTTGATGGTGGCGAATTCGGTGAAAGTGTGCTCCGAGGTCTTTTTCAGGTTTCGGAACTTCTGCCTGTATGCCTCAGGTACCAATTGGTACGCCATGAGCACAACCTTCTTCACCTTGTCATAATCGCCGGAGTCGTCAAGGGATAACGTGGAATATGCGATTTGGGCCTTCCCAGTCAAGACTGACTGTATCATGATGGCCCAATTCTCCCTTGGCCACTCCAAAGAGGCAGCGACTTTCTCGAAGGCTGCAAAGAACTTCGAAACTTCCCTCTCATTGAATTTGGGGACCATTTTGATGTTCCTTACCGGATCGAAACCGCTGGTGTCCGTTGTTGGCCTCCGACCACCGCCTAATCGCAATACTTCTAGTTCATGTTGTCTCTGTCTTTCTTTTTCTTCCCTTTCTCGCTCTTCTCTCTCTCTTTCTCGTTCTTCTCTTTCTCTTTCTTGTGCTTCTCTCTCTCGTTTCTCTTCTCTTTCTCGCTCTTCTCTCTCTCGTCTCTCTTCTAATTCTAGACGCCTCATCGCCAATTCCTTTTCTTTCATCTCCATTTCTTTATTTTTCATCTCTACTTCTTTATCTTTTAATTCTCGTTCTAATTCTAACTTCTTCCACTCTATCTCGCGATTTATCTCTAGGGCACGCATTTTGACTGTTAGGAATCTGATATTAAGCTCACCTGCATCACTGTCAATGTCACTGCCCTTATCTTCCTTTTCCGTGGAAGCTATTTCCTCACCTTCCTTTGTACTAGGAGCCTCGCCTTCCTGTTTCTCTTCTGCCTTCAAGTGCCGGTGAACCATGGACAAGATCTCCACACGGGAATCACTGGCACGGATCTTGATCTCCAGGTAGGCGCTCACTAGTACAAGTTCCGGTTTGCTCAGATACTTTAATCTGGCAAGACAGTCCTCTCTGTTCAGAAAAGCCTGAACATCGTCCAGATCATCGATGGTAGCTTTTTCTGCCATTTTCACAGATGGAACACTTAACTAGCACTTAACACACCGCTTACACGTTAGCACTTAACGCACCGAGCACTGTTCTACGTCAATATGGCACTTTATCGCACCAAACACTGCACTTGCCAATATTGCACGTAATCACTTCGGGCACCGCACTACGCAATATCGCACTTAATCACAGCGAACCCTTCTCTCTACAATATTGCACTGAATCACTGAGCACCGCACTACTCAATATTGCACTTAATCGCTTAATCACAGCGAGCACCGCACTGCACAATATTGCACTTAGTCACTCTTGAGCACCGCACAGGACGTATAACGTCACAATCGTCACACACAGGGGGAATTATTTACAGGGATTACGCCACTTCACCACCCCTGTCAAACATACTTAACAAGGGGACGGATCCCGCTGGGTTATCTTGAGGTTATCTTGAGATGATTTCGGGGCTTTTAGTGTCCCCGCGGCCCGGTCCTCGACCAGGCCTCCACCCCCAGGAAGCAGCCCGTGACAGCTGACTAACTCCCAGGTACCTATTTACTGCTAGGTAACAGGGGCATTCAGGGTGAAAGAAACTTTGCCCATTTGTTTCTGCCTCGTGCGGGAATCGAACCCGCGCCACAGAATTACGAGTCCTGCGCGCTATCCACCAGGCTACGAGGCCCCTCGATGGGGATGCCAATTATGTTACGGCCCTCTCGGGACGCAACGGGGTTCTTACTCTGATGTTGTTAGAGGAAGTTGTATCCGACCCCAAGCCAGTAGAGGCTTTCAAAGGATGTGATCCGTGACGCAAGTAACTTAAAGGGGGTAGGGAAAGAAAGTTAATAACTTAAGACTATAATTATCACCATCACCAAATAAATAATATATAAAAGAGTGCACAGGGGGAGGGGTATAAACACTTATTTACAGGGGAAATACACTGTAGTCTTCTGCTGAAGACGCTGGATCATCGCTCTCGGTGCTAAGTCCTCGGTGCTTTTTCGTGGCCTCACAACGGATTCTCTGCGAAGTTGAGCCTACCCTGGCCACAGGTCAGCCAAAACACAGGTCCACTGGGGGCACCGCCGTGGAGGCCGTCAACCACACGTCCAGCTGGTCTGCTGGCAGGTTCCGGATCAGCAAGGCTGATCAGGCCACTCCATGAACGATATAAGGGTAACGCCCTAGACAGGAGCTTCGTGTGATACCACAAATCACTCTCCTGTCCTCAATACCCCAGTGGATAAACGTCTCCAGCAGTCGGTCCCGGGTAATCCTTCTACTGCCACTCCACTGGCAGGGTAACACCACAGTGTTCTTCCGGGGGACGACTTCACAGCTGCTGCAGCAAAGCACACGATATGGAGACGGCTGCCTCGGGTAGACTGACTCGCCTTCCATCACAGCAGTCCCAGGTCGACTCTGTAAGCAGACACGTCATCAATAACTGGGACACACTAAAACACCTCACTTACGGGCTCAGGCACAAACACCTGACGTATCCAGTCCATAGATGGCGCTGTCGTCGGAGCACCACCTCACCAGAGGTCAGGAGCGGCTGTGTTGTGAGCTGCACAGGACTGGAAACTGGCCCTTGTGGTCAGTATACGTCGTCCTCACAAGGTGTCGTCGTCCGTTTGGAGGGGGTTTCGGGAGCTGACCCACAGATGGCGCGGTCGTCACTGCTCCGTGCTCGGACGCTGGATCCGGGTTCGTAACAAGGAGCAGGAGCACCAGTGCCACCATCACCAGCAGGAGCACCAGTGCCACCATCACCAGCAGGAGCACCAGTGCCACCATCACCAGCAGGAGCAGGAGCACCAATGCCACCATCACCAGCAGGAGCAGGAGCACCAGTGCCACCATCAACAGCAGGAGCACCAGTGCCACCATCACCAGCAGGAGCACCAGTGCCGCCACCACCAGCAGGAGCAGGAGCATCAGTGCCACCATCACCAGCAGGAGCACCAGTGCCACCATCACCAGCAGGAGCACCAGTGCCGCCATCACCAGCAGGAGCACCAGTGCCACCATCACCAGCAGGAGCACCAGTGCCGCCATCACCAGCAGGAGCACCAGTGCCGCCATCACCAGCAGGAGCAGGAGCACCAGTGCCGCCATCACCAGCAGGAGCACCAGTGCCACCATCACCAGCAGGAGCACCAGTGCCGCCATCACCAGCAGGAGCAAGAGCACCAGTGCCGCCATCACCAGCAGGAGCAGGAGCACCAGTGCCACCATCACCAGCAGGAGCACCAGTGCCACCATCACCAGCAGGAGCACCAGTGCCACCATCACCAGCAGGAGCACCAGTGCCACCATCACCAGCAGGAGCACCAGTGCCACCATCA
Source organism: Procambarus clarkii (assembly GCF_040958095.1). Classification (NCBI taxonomy): domain Eukaryota; kingdom Metazoa; phylum Arthropoda; class Malacostraca; order Decapoda; family Cambaridae; genus Procambarus; species Procambarus clarkii. The sequence continues at coordinate 26,789,874 of NC_091212.1, forward strand.
CCAGCAGGAGCACCAGTGCCGCCATCACCAGCAGGAGCACCAGTGCCACCATCACCAGCAGGAGCACCAGTGCCACCATCACCAGCAGGAGCACCAGTGCCACCATCACCAGCAGGAGCAGGAGCACCAGTGCCACCATCACCAGCAGGAGCACCAGTGCCACCATCACCAGCAGGAGCAGGAGCACCAGTGCCACCATCACCAGCAGGAGCACCAGTGCCGCCAGCACCAGCAGGAGCAGGAGCACCAGTGCCACCATCACCAGCAGGAGCACCAGTGCCACCATCACCAGCAGGAGCACCAGTGCCACCATCACCAGCAGGAGCACCAGTGCCACCATCACCAGCAGGAGCACCAGTGCCACCATCACCAGCAGGAGCACCAGTGCCACCATCACCAGCAGGAGCACCAGTGCCACCATCACCAGCAGGAGCACCAGTGCCGCCATCACCAGCAGGAGCACCAGTGCCACCATCACCAGCAGGAGCACCAGTGCCGCCATCACCAGCAGGAGCACCAGTGCCACCATCACCAGCAGGAGCAGGAGCACCAGTGCCACCATCACCAGCAGGAGCACCAGTGCCACCATCACCAGCAGGAGCACCAGTGCCACCATCACCAGCAGGAGCAGGAGCACCAGTGCCACCATCACCAGCAGGAGCACCAGTGCCACCATCACCAGTAGGAGCAGGAGCACCAGTGCCACCATCAGCAGGAGCACCAGTGCCACCATCACCAGCAGGAGCACCAGTGCCACCATCACCAGCAGGAGCAGGAGCACCAGTGCCACCATCACCAGCAGGAGCACCAGTGCCACCATCACCAGCAGCAGCACCAGTGCCACCATCACCAGCAGGAGCAGGAGCACCAGTGCCACCATCACCAGCAGGAGCACCAGTGCCACCATCACCAGCAGGAGCACCAGTGCCACCATCACCAGCAGGAGCACCAGTGCCACCATCACCAGCAGGAGCACCAGTGCCACCATCACCAGCAGGAGCACCAGTGCCACCATCACCAGCAGGAGCACCAGTGCCACCATCACCAGCAGGAGCACCAGTGCCACCATCACCAGCAGGAGCACCAGTGCCACCATCACCAGCAGGAGCACCAGTGCCACCATCACCAGCAGGAGCACCAGTGCCACCATCACCAGCAGGAGCACCAGTGCCACCATCACCAGCAGCAGCAGCAGTGCCACCAGTGCCACCATCACCAGCAGCAGCAGCAGTGTAACCAAGCATCACAATTGGGCTTGTTACAGGCCTGTTACACCTCCTTACCCCCGGACTTGTGCTCTCCTTCCTCTCCCATCCCCCTCCCAGGGTCGCTCTCCCACCCCACTCCCAGAGTCACTCTCCCACCCCACTCCCAGAGTCAGTCTCCCACCCCACTCCCAGAGTCACTCTCCCACCCCACTCCCAGAGTCACTCTCCCACCCCACTCCCAGAGTCACTCTCCCACCCCACTCCCAGAGTCACTCTCCCACCCCACTCCCAGACTCACTCTCCCACCCCACTCCCAGAGTCAGTCTCCCACCCCACTCCCAGAGTCACTCTCCCACCCCCCTCCCAGAGTCACTCTCCCACCCCACTCCCAGAGTCACTCTCCCACCCCACTCCCTGAGTCACTCTCCCACCCCACTCCCAGACTCACTCTCCCACCCCACTCCCAGAGTCACTCTCCCACCCCACTCCCAGAGTCACTCTCCCACCCCACTCCCAGAGTCACTCTCCCACCCCACTCCCAGAGTCACTCTCCCACCCCACTCCCAGACTCACTCTCCCACCCCACTCCCAGAGTCAGTCTCCCACCCCACTCCCAGAGTCGCTCTCCCACCCCACTCCCAGAGTCACTCTCCCACCCCCCTCCCAGAGTCACTCTCCCACCCCACTCCCAGAGTCACTCTCCCACCCCACTCCCTGAGTCACTCTCCCACCCCACTCCCAGACTCTCTCTCACCCCCCTCCCAGACTCTCCCCCTCCCCCCCCCCCCTCCCACAGCTGGTGGAGCCACTCCAGACCAATCAAGGACCACGATACATAATTCCAACAAGAGATACAAACTACAGTAGAAATTCTTAACCACAATTCAAATATAAAGCAAAATACGCACCTGAAACACAATAACAAAATATTGACACGCCCATCTGAGTGAGTGCTAGGGTGAGTGAGTGAGTGCTAGGGTGAGTGAGTGAGTGCTAGGGTGAGTGAGTGAGTGCTAGGGGGTGTTCATCTATAGACACCCATATATGTGGGACTAGATGAACAAGTCCACAAAGGCCGTGATGAGGGTTCAAACCTACGCCCAGAGGTAGAACAGCTTGTTGACAGAGCCCGGGGTGCATGGGTGGAATTGTGGAAAACCCTGGTTTGTGTCTCGGAGAGGCTGCAGGATCCGAGTGAGGGAAGTAGCACTCCCGGGTTGCAATTATTTTACCTTGTCGTGGCGCAGTCGACTAAGGCGTGTCTGGGATCATCCAGGACGTAGGTTCGAACCCTCATCACAGCCCTTGTGGATTTGTTCATTTGATGTATCGCGCTATTGTGATTTGTGTGTAATGTGGGAATACTTGTGAAGAACCTTACAACCACTCACAGCTTCCTGACACAGGAGCGCAACCTTACCTTAGCTAACCACACACACGCATGTAGTCCCAATATACAAAAAGGGTGACAGACAAGAGGCACTGAACTACAGGCCAGTGTCCTTGACTTGTATACCATGCAAGGTGATGGAGAAGATCGTGAGAAAAAACCTAGTAACACATCTGGAGAGAAGGGACTTCGTGACAAACACCAACATGAGTTCAGGGAGGGTAAATCTTGCCTGACTGGCTTAATAGAATTCTACGACCAGGTGACAAAGACTAAGTAAGAAGAGAAGAATGGGCGGACTGCATTTTCTTGGATTGTCGGAAAGCGGAGCCAGTCGGCCGAGCGGACAACACGCTTGACTTGTGATCCTGTGGTCCTAGGTTCGATCCCAGGCGCCGGCGAGAAACAATGGGCAGAGTTTCTTTCACCCTATGCCCCTGTTACCTAGCAGTAAAATAGGTACCTGGGTGTTAGTCAGCTGTCACGGGCTGCTTCCTGGGGGTGGAGGCTTGGTCGAGGACCGGGCCGCGGGGACACTAAAAAGCCCCGAAATCATCTCAAGATAACCTCAAGAAGCCTTTGGCACAGTACCGCATAAGAGGCTGGTACATAAGCTGGAGAGACAGGCAGGAGTAACTGGTAAGGTGCTCCAGTGAATAAGGGAGTACCTAAACAATATGAAGCAGAGAGTTACAGTGAGGGGTGAGACCTCAGATTGGCGTGAAGTCACCAGTGGAGTCCCACAGGGCTCTCTACTCGGTCCTATCCTGTTTCTAATATACGTAAATGATCTCCCGGAGGGAATAGACTCATTTCTCTCAATGTTTGCTGACGATGCCAAAATTATGAGAAGGCTTAAGACAGAGTAGGACATCTTGAGGCTTCAAGAAGACCTGAACAAGCTGCAGGCATGGTCGAACAAATGGTTGTTAGAGTTTAACCCAAGAAAATGTAATGTAATGAACATAGGTGTAGGGAGCAGGAGACCAGATTCAAGGTATCATTTGGGAGATAAAATACTTCAAGAGTCAGAGAGAGAGAGAGAGAGAGAGAGAGAGAGAGAGAGAGAGAGAGAAACACCTGGGGGGTTGCTTTCACGCCAGACCTATCCCCTGAAGCTCATATCAAGAGGATAACATCAGCGGCATATGCCAGGTTGGCTAACATAAGAACGGCCTTTAGAAGCCTGTGTAAGGAATCTTTCAGAACTTTGTATACCACATATGTCAGACCAATCCTGAAGTATGCGACTCCAACATGGAGCCCATATCCAGTCAAGCTTAAAACTAAACTGGAAAAGGTTCAAAGCTTTGCCACCAGGCTAGTACCCGAACAGAGGGGTATGAGCTACGAGGAGAGACTACGGGAATTAAACCTCACGTCACTGGGAGACAGAAGAGCTAGAGGGGACACGATCACCACATACAAGATTCTCAGTGGAATTGATAGGGTAGATAAAGACAGACTATTTAACACAAGGGGCACACGCACTAGGAGACACAGCTGGAAATTGAATGCCCAAATGAGTCATAGACGCAAGAAAGAATTTTTTTCAGTGTCAGAGTAATAGACAAATGGAATGCATTAGAAAGTGATGTGGTGGAGGCTGACTCCATACACAGTTTCAAGTGTAGATATGATAGAGCCCAATAGGCTCAGGATTCTGTACACCGGATGATTGACGGTTGAGAGGCGGGACCAAAGAGCCAGAGCTCAACCCCCGCAAGCACAACTATGTGAATACAACTATGTGAACACACACACACCCACACCCACACATCATGTCAGCAAGGCGGACAGCCCGCCGCCTATCATAACTCTATATTCCACATTGCTACTGTTTTTCCCTTCACCTGCACCTCTCCATCTTCTTTTTGCTCCTGGTAACTCATATTAGCAGTTTGTTCACATTTGACTCACCCATTGTGTCATTCATGCCAGTGGCTGGCAGACAGCATGACTGGCAGACAGCATGACTGGCAGACAGCATGACTGGCAGACAGCATGACTGGCACACAGCATGACTGGCAGACAGCATGACTGGCACACAGCATGACTGGCAGACAGCATGACTGGCAGACAGCATGACTGGCAGACAGCATGACTGGCATGACAGTGCATCTGGTTTTCCAAACAAGTTCATTTTCCCCCTCAGATAGGCCTAATGGAAAGTTTTATTCCTACGAATGATCAAAACAGTTTCCTGCGCCCTGTTAAGAAATACTGGAATGTTGATAAAATATCTCCAGGGTGACACAGAGGTCATTTACACGGGCATTCACGTGCCTGTGTTACTGCTCACCTGCCTCAACACACCCAGTAAGTTACTTGTGTTACTTTCACCTCAATAGTTGCAATATTGTGTTGCTCTTCTCGACTCTTTATTTTGTTTAACGATGTATCAGGAGATTTATAACTGTGGCATGCTGTACCATATACCCGGTCTTTAGGAGTGTTTCTGCACCGTATACCCGAAGGTCTTAAGCAGTGTTGTTGTACCGTATACCCGAAGGTCTTTAGGAGTGTTGCTGTACCGTATACCCGAAGGACTTAAGCAGTGTTGCGGTACCGTATACCCGAAGATCTTAAGCAGTGTTGCTGTACCGTATACCCGAAGGTCATACTAAGTGTTACCACAGGGGTGTTGCAGGCTACGCTAGGTGTTGCAGGCTTCGCTAGGTGTTGCAGGCTACGCTAGGCGAGGTCAGTGGGCGCGGGCGTGATGCTGAGGTAATCTCGCCCAATATATAAACTTTAATTATAAACCCTTGGGTCTCGCCCGTATCATTAGGCTACAAGGTGAACACGTTGTTACTGCAGGAACACTGGCACATGTCTAAGGAGCACTGGGGACGTCTAAGGGACGTCTAAGGAACACTGGCTCATGTTTAAGGAACACTGGCTCATGTTTAAGGAGCACTGGGGACGTCTAAGGAACACTGGCTCATGTTTAAGGAACACTTGCACATGTCTGAGGAGCACTGGGGACGTCTAAGGAACACTGGCTCATGTTTAAGGAACACTGGCTCATGTTTAAGGAGCACTGGGGACGTCTAAGGAACACTGGCTCATGTTTAAGGAACACTGGCACATGTCTAAGGAGCACTGGGGACGTCTAAGGAACACTGGCTCATGTTTAAGGAACACTGGCTCATGTCTAATGAACACTGGGTCATGTCTCAGGAGCTCTGGCTCATGTCTAAGGAGCTCTGGCTCATGTCTAAGGAGCTCTGGCTCATGTCTAAGGAACACTGGCTCATGTCTAAGGAGCTCTGGCTCATGTCTAAGGAACACTGGCTCATGTCTAAGGAGCTCTGGTTCATGTCTAAGGAACACTGGCTCATGTCTAAGGAGCTCTGGCTCATGTCTAAGGAGCTCTGGCTCATGTCTAAGGAGCACTGTGGATGTCTAAGGAACACTGGCTCATGTCTAAGGAACACTGTGAATATCTAAGGAACACTGGCTCATGTCTAAGGAGCACTGGCTCATGTCTAAGGAGCTCTGGCTCATGTCTAACGAGCACTGTGGATGGCTAAGGAACATTGCAATGACCAAGAAATATAAACTGGATATGAGGACGGAGTAATGAAACGGTTCCAACCACTTGAACCATCGGGGATCGAACGCCGATTGTAACACCCAAGACCCCCCCCCCCCTAGAGTTCACACCCAGGGAAGCCTTCTCCAAGAGGTCAGCCCAGATGACCTCTGGATTATTTTGTATGTTGATTAAGAATTCCTGGGTTAGTCTTAGTTTCAAGTATGTAATATTTCATGATACTCTTGTCAAACATTGCAATGGAATTAGACCCCAGATTCTTATCTGTAAACATCCATGGATCTCCCCCTTTTGGCCAGGTCAGAGGTCAGTCACACACGTAATTAATAACTCCTCTCTTGAAGAGTGTATGGTGAATGTCAAACAAGCTTAATGGAAAAATTCTTGAGTCTTTGTACATGTGTGGCCCGACCTCTTGCATCTTCGATGTAGGTAGCAACAGCAAATCTCCCCCTCCCCCTTTTTAGGGTGTATATATATATATATGGTCCTGTATCAGACTTAGTGTAGAGAGAGTGCCGGACACGAGGGTCCAGAGTGGGTCTGTGAGAACATCATACAGCCAGGGAGGGACAGAGTGAATCCACCGGAGGGAGAGACAGAGGTCTTAAGGTAATGTGTGTGATCTCTGAGGGTTTTGTTCCATGTCTAAATTTCTTAACAATTGGCCAGTGTTAGAGAAGGATTTATAGTGGTGAATAACATAATTTGGTTCACAATAAACTCGTGTTAAACTTCCCGTCTGTGTCAATTGTTGAATCCTCTTAGCCGCTAGATATAGTTTACTAACTACCGTCCCATAATTACAGGTAAAGAAAGAAAGGACTCTCCAAATCAAGCAATGTTTCTTGCCTCCTTGCTTGATATAGTTAATGGACATGACAGATGGATGCAGCGTAGTTAATCCTGTGTAGCATTTCCTTGGAAGGGTACCTTTGGGTTCCAGTGTAACCATTAGAGGTACTGTATGGTGGTGTTACAAATGAGTATTAGTGGTGTTACATTATTAGTTTATATTTATACAGGTGTTACAGGATCCTGCAAGAAGCGAGGCCATCGCTGTGCCTCGCAGTCTAAGTGTGTAATGGGTTTGATTGTCTTGGTTAATGTACTTGAAATGAGACTTTATATTCACACACAGAGATCACACTAACGTGCTTTGTTCACGAGACTTTATATTGGTATGAAATTTACCAAGAGTTCGACTCCTCAAGGGGTCCAAGAGTTCGACTCCTCAAGGGGTCCAAGAGTTCGACTCCTCAAGGGGTCCAAGAGTTCGACTCCTCAAGGGGTCCAAGAGTTCGACTCCTCAAGGGGTCCAAGAGTTCGACTCCTCAAGGGGTCCAAGAGTTCGACTCCTCAAGGGGTCCAAGAGTTCGACTCCTCAAGTCGTCCAAGAGTTCGACTCCTCAAGGGGTCCAAGAGTTCGACTCCTCAAGGGGTCCAAGAGTTCGACTCCTCAAGGGGTCCAAGAGTTCGACTCCTCAAGTCGTCCAAGAGTTCGACTCCTCAAGGGGTCCAAGAACAATGTAATATCAAAATAACATATATCAGGTTATGTATTTTGATACTGGAGAGTAATACATTGGCTTACAGAATGTTTTCAATAAGCATACATAATAAATACAAGATCATCATACATAGGCCTGCATGCATTCATCTAGTCATCCTATACATTAAAGGCGTACTTATCAACACTGAGCTGCCCAACACCACTACGATAGAGTGGGAGTCTCTGGCCATTCCATCAGCTGCGCCAGACACAAACTACACCAAACAAGGACAAAAATCTTACAGAAAAATGCTCCTTGCAGTTACAGGTTGTCACCAGATCAGGACGTCACATTAACCTGTCACTATGTGTGTTAACTAATCATAACAACTTGTAACGAACCTGGTAATCTACAACTTTGCTTATACAGTTGTAGATAGCAAATACAACTTTCTTTTTTACTGTAATATAAAAATATTCAGTCTCAGGTTTCAAGTTTATGTAAGTGTGAGACTCTACTGCTCCAAAAAGACTCATTGTATCTGCGTGATACCTGGTTGATGGGGTTCTGGGAGTTGTTCTACTCCCCAAGCCCGGCCTGAGGCCAGGCTCGACTTGTGAGAGTTTGGTCCACTAGGCTGTTGCTTGGAGCGGCCCGCAGGCCCACATACCCACCACAGCCCGGTTGGTCCAGCACTCCTTGGAGGAAACAATCTAGTTTCCTCTTGAAGATGTCCACGGTTGTTCCGGCAATATTTCTTATGCTCGCTGGGAGGACGTTGCACAACCGTGGACCTCTGATGTTTATACAGTGTTCTCTGATTGTGCCTATGGCACCTCTGCTCTTCACTGGTTCTATTCTGCATTTTCTTTCATATCGTTCACTCCAGTACGTTGTTATTTTACTGTGTAGATTTGGGACCTGACCCTCCAGGGTTAATCATCTCTGCAACAGGCTTCTTGTTCTTGGCTTTTCTTGACATAATTGAAATTTTATCCCTCTTCGAAAAGCACAGTCAATATACCGAAAGCTAAGAGCGGTTCTATAGGACTAAACCTAAATTTTAGGCTACTAGGATAGACTGTAGCAACTTCTTTAGTGACAATGGAAGAAACGAAAGGCAGACATGATCTAGATATATAAAATACTAATAGATGCCGTTGAAATAGAGAAATGGAGTGGATGTTGAGTAATGGTGATAATCCCTTTGTTCACACGGATGTAAGGGTAGAGAAGGGGTACAGAAGATTTGGTTCTCTCCCTCTCTACCTTGATGTAGAGAGGGAGAGAAGGTAATCCCCCCTCCTACCCACCTCTCAGTAGTGACTGTCTCCTCGGCTTCTGTGCCTCACTGTTTACACACACACACACACACACACACACACACACACTCTCTCTCTCTCTCTCTCTCTCTCTCTCTCTCTCTCTCTCTCTCTCTCTCTCTCTCTCTCTCTCTCTCTCTCTCTCTCTCTCTCTCTCTCTCTCTCTCTCTCCCATGTATTTTGTCACGTACTCTCCCCTTAAATACCTGGACGTTACCTGGAGTGTGTTTTCATGGTTGTCCTCGGGATCTCTGGCAGTGTTATCGTCGTTGCGTCGTTCCTGTGTGGGGGAGGGCAGCAGTAGCGTCGTTCCTGTGTGGTGGAGGGCATCAGTAGCGTCGTTCCTGTGTGGTGAAGGGTATCAGTAGCGTCGTTCCTGTGTGGTGAAGGGTATCAGTAGCGTCGTTCCTGTGTGGTGGAGGGCATCAGTAGCGTCGTTCCTGTGTGGTGGAGGGCAGCAGTAGCGTCGCTCCTGTGTGGTGGAGGGCATCAGTAGCGTCGTTCCTGTGTGGGGGAGGGCATCAGTAGCGTCGTTCCTGTGTGGTGGAGGGCATCAGTAGCGTCGTTCCTGTGTGGTGGAGGGCATCAGTAGCGTCGTTCCTGTGTGGTGAAGGGTATCAGTAGCGTCGTTCCTGTGTGGTGAAGGGTATCAGTAGCGTCGTTCCTGTGTGGTGGAGGGCATCAGTAGCGTCGTTCCTGTGTGGTGAAGGGTATCAGTAGCGTCGTTCCTGTGTGGTGGAGGGCATCAGTAGCGTCGTTCCTGTGTGGTGAAGGGTATCAGTAGCGTCGTTCCTGTGTGGGGGAGGGCATCAGTAGCGTCGTTCCTGTGTGGTGGAGGGCATCAGTAGCGTCGTTCCTGTGTGGTGGAGGGCATCAGTAGCGTCGTTCCTGTGTGGTGGAGGGCATCAGTAGCGTCGTTCCTGTGTGGTGAAGGGTATCAGTAGCGTCGTTCCTGTGTGGTGGAGGGCATCAGTAGCGTCGTTCCTGTGTGGTGGAGGGCAGCAGTAAGCGTCGTTCCTGTGTGCTGGAGGGCATCAGTAGCGTCGTTCCTGTGTGGTGGAGGGCATCAGTAGCGTCGTTCCTGTGTGGTGGAGGGCATCAGTAGCGTCGTTCCTGTGTGGTGGAGGGCATCAGTAGCGTCGTTCCTGTGTGGGGGAGGGCATCAGTAGCGTCGTTCCTGTGTGGTGGAGGGCATCAGTAGCGTCGTTCCTGTGTGGTGGAGGGCATCAGTAGCGTCGTTCCTGTGTGGTGGAGGGCATCAGTAGCGTAGTTCCTGTGTGGTGGAGGGCATCAGTAGCGTCGTTCCTGTGTGGTGGAGGGCATCAGTAGCGTCGTTCCTGTGTGGGGGAGGGCATCAGTAGCGTCGTTCCTGTGTGGGGGAGGGCAGCAGTAGCGTCGTTCCTGTGTGGGGGGAGGGCAGCAGTAGCGTCGTTCCTGTGTGGTGGAGGGCATCAGTAGCGTCGTTCCTGTGTGGGGGAGGGCATCAGTAGCGTCGTTCCTGTGTGGGGGAGGGCATCAGTAGCGTCGTTCCTGTGTGGGGGAGGGCATCAGTAGCGTCGTTCCTGTGTGGGGGAGGGCATCAGTAGCGTCGTTCCTGTGTGGTGGAGGGCATCAGTAGCGTCGTTCCTGTGTGGGGGAGGGCAGCAGTAGCGTCGTTCCTGTGTGGGGGAGGGCATCAGTAGCGTCGTTCCTGTGTGGGGGAGGGCATCAGTAGCGTCGTTCCTGTGTGGTGGAGGGCATCAGTAGCGTCGTTCCAGTGTGGGGGAGGGCAGCAGTAAGCGTCGTTCCTGTGTGGTGGAGGGCATCAGTAGCGTCGTTCCTGTGTGGGGGAGGGCATCAGTAGCGTCGTTCCAGTGTGGGGGAGGGCAGCAGTAGCGTCGTTCCTGTGTGGAGGGAGGGCAGCAGTAGCGTCGTTCCTGTGTGGTGGGAGGGCAGCAGTAGCGTCGTTCCTGTGTGGTGGAGGGCATCAGTAGCGTCGTTCCTGTGTGGTGGAGGGCATCAGTAGCGTCGTTCCTGTGTGGGGGAGGGCATCAGTAGCGTCGTTCCAGTGTGGGGGAGGGCAGCAGTAGCGTCGTTCCTGTGTGGGGGGAGGGCAGCAGTAGCGTCGTTCCTGTGTGGTGGGAGGGCAGCAGTAGCGTCGTTCCTGTGTGGTGGAGGGCATCAGTAGCGTCGTTCCTGTGTGGGGGAGGGCAGCAGTAGCGTCGTTCCTGTGTGGTGGGAGGGCAGCAGTAGCGTCGTTCCTGTGTGGTGGAGGGCATCAGTAGCGTCGTTCCTGTGTGGGGGAGGGCATCAGTAGCGTCGTTCCTGTGTGGGGGAGGGCATCAGTAGCGTCGTTCCTGTGTGGTGGAGGGCATCAGTAGCGTCGTTCCTGTGTGGGGGAGGGCAGCAGTAGCGTCGTTCCTGTGTGGTGGGAGGGCATCAGTAGCGTCGTTCCTGTGTGGTGGAGGGCATCAGTAGCGTCGTTCCTGTGTGGGGGAGGGCATCAGTAGCGTCGTTCCTGTGTGGTGGAGACCCCTTCCCCCCCACCCTGGCACCCTCACCACTCCCTCCCTCGCTTACACCCTCTCCTTCTCCCCCTCCTCCTGCTATTTATATATTCCCATCACAGTTCTCGTCTCTCCCTCATAATCCGCTTTCTTATCCTCTTCCTCAACCCATTCCCATTTAACTCACCTTTAGGTTCCGTCTCTGGTCTCTCCCTTTCTAATCGCTCTCGTGCTCTCTCTCCCTCCTTCCGTCCCTGAAGGGATTGGTACCACTGAAGGCCCTGGCCAGGTAAGAGGTCTGAGACCTCTGAGGGGCCCAGGTAAGAGGCTTGGGACCTCTGAGGGGACCAGGTAACAGGCCTGGGACCTCTGAGGGCTTGGGACCTCTGAGGGGCCAAGGTAAGAGGCTTGGGACCTCTGAGGGCTTGGGACCTCTGAGGGGCCCAGGTAAGAGGCCTGGGACCTCTGAGGGGCCCAGGTAAGAGGCTTGGGACCTCTGAGGGGCCCAGGTAAGAGGCCTGGGACCTCTGAGGGGCCCAGGTAAGAGGCTTGGGACCTCTGAGGGGCCCAGGTAAGAGGCCTGGGTCCTCTGAGGGGCCCAGGTAAGAGGCCTGGGACCTCTGAGGGGCCCAGGTAAGAGGCCTGGGACCTCTGAGGGGCCCAGGTAAGAGGCTTGGGACCTCTGAGGGGCCCAGGTAAGAGGCCTGGGACCTCTGAGGGGCCCAGGTAAGAGGCTTGGGACCTCTGAGGGGCCCAGGTAAGAGGCCTGGGTCCTCTGAGGGGCCCAGGTAAGAGGCCTGGGACCTCTGAGGGGCCCAGGTAAGAGGCCTGGGACCTCTGAGTGTTATTAGACTACCCCGGAAAATAGAGGCCGTGCCAATAGTGTGTTGGGAAGGGTGTGTGTGTGTTGTGGGTTTGTGTGGGTGGATATAGGTGTGGGGGGTAGGGGGATGTTGGTGTGGATGGATGATGGTATGTGTGGGTGATGGTGTGAGTGGATGATGGTGTGGGTGATGGTGTGGGTGATGGTGTGGGTGGGTGATGGTGTGAGTGGGTGATGGTGTGGGTGTGGGTGATGGTGTGGGTGATGGTGTGGGTGTGGGTGATGGTGTGGGTGATGGTGTGGGTGTGGGTGATGGTGTAGGTGTGGGTGATGGTGTGGGTGGGTGATGGTGTGGGTGATGGTGTGGGTGGGTGATGGTGTGGGTGGGTGATGGTGTGGGTGGGTGATGGTATGGGTGTGGGTGATGGTGTGGGTGTGGGTGATGGTGTGGGTGGGTGATGGTGTGGGTGATGGTGTGGGTGGGTGATGGTGTGGGTGATGGTGTGGGTGATGGTGTACTCACCTATTTGAGCATGCGGGGGTTGAGCTTTGGCTGTTTGGTCCCGCCTCTCAACCGTCAATCAACTGGTGTACAGATTCCTGAGCCTACTGGGCTCTATCATATCTACATTTGAAACTGTGTATGGAGTCAGCCTCCACCACATCACTGCCTAATGCATTCCATCCGTTAACTACTCTGACACTGAAAACGTTCCTTCTAACGTCTCTGTGGCTCATGTGGGTACTCAGTTTCCACTTGTGTCCCCTTGTTCGCGTCCCACCAGTGTTGAATAGTTTATCCTTGTTTACCCGGTCGATTCCTGTGAGGATTTTGTAGGTTGTGATCATGTCTCCCCTTACTCTTCTGTCTTCCAGTGTCGTAAGGTGCATTTCCCGCAGCCTTTCCTCGTAACTCATGCCTCTTAGTTCTGGGACTAGTCTAGTGGCGTACCTTTGGACTTTTTCCAGCTTCGTCTTGTGCTTGACAAGGTGCGGGCTCCATGCTAGGGCCGCATACTCCAGAATTGGTCTTACATATGTGGTATACAAGATTCTGAATGATTCCTTACACAGGTTCCTGAACGCTGTTCTGATGTTAGCCAGCCTCGCATATGCCGCAGACGTTATTCTTTTTATGTGGGCTTCAGGAGACAGGTTTGGTGTGATATCAACTCCTAGATCTTTGTCTCTGTCCGTTTCATTAAGTACTTCATCTCCTATTCTGTATCCTGTGTCTGGCCTCCTGTTTCCACTGCCTAGTTTCATTATTTTGCATTTACTCGGGTTAAACTTCAACAGCCATATGTTGGACCATTCACTCAGTCTGTCTAGGTCATCTTGTAGCCTCCTACTATCGTCCTCAGTGTAAGACCACTATAATGTATACTAAACTAATAATGGAACACCACTATAATGTACACACTACTACTTATCCTGAGTAACACTTCCTATCAGTTGCACTTGGTAACACTGTTATTGAACACGGTAATATGAGCTGACATATGATGGTTATGATGGAACCAAAAGGTACACTGCCAATAAGGAAATGCTAACACAAGGATTAAATAACGCTGCCACCATCTGCCTTTGACCATTGAAACTATATCAAGCAACGAGGCAAGAAACATTGCTTGACTTGGAGAGTACTTTCTATGACTGTCATTAATTATGAAAACGGTTGTCAGCCACTATATCCAAAAGGCTAAGAGGATTCAACAATTGACACAGACGGGAAATTTAACATGAGTTTATTGAGACCAAAATTATGCTAATCACAACTTATAAATCTTACTCTATCACTGGCCAAAAGTTAAGAGATTTGGACATGGAACAAAACCTCAGAGATCACACACATTACCTTAAGACCTCTGTCTCTCCCTGGCTGAGATGTTCTTCACAGACCCGCTCTCGATCCCGGTGTCCCGCACTCTGTCCCTAAATCTCTACAGGACCAATATATACACCCCAACAGGAAGGAGGGGGGAGACTTTCTGTTGCTACCTAGATCAGAAATGCCAGGGAGGTCGGGCCACACGTGCACAAACACTTAAATTTATTTCAATTAAGCTTGTTTGACATTCACCATACACTGTTCAAGAGAGGAGTTATTAATTACGTGTGTGACTGACCTTTGACCTGGCCAAAAGGGGGAGATCCAGGGATGTTTACACATAAGAATCTGGGGTCTAATTCCCTTGCAATGTTTGACAAGAGTATCATGAAATATTACATACTTGAAACTAGCTGACTAAGACTAACCCAGGAATTTTTTAATCAACATACAAGATAATCCAGAGGTCATCTGGGCTGACCTCTTGGAGAAGGCTTCCCTGGGTGTGAACTCTAAGGGGAAGGGGTCATGCATGTTACATCTGTTTCAATCCTCATAATTTTTGCATCATCGGCAAAAATTGGGAGAAACGATTCTATACCCTCTGGGAGATCATTTACATATATCAGAAACAGTATAGGTCCAAGGACTGACCCCTGCGGGACTCCACTCGTAACGTCTCGCCAATCTGAGACCTCACCCCTCACACAGACTCGTTGTCTCCTGTTGCTTAGGTACTCCTTTATCCAATGGAGTACCTTCCCTTTCACTCCAGCCTGCATCTCCAGCATTTTCACTAGCCTCTTGTGTGGCACTGTATCAAAGGCTTTCTGACAATCTAAAAATATGCAGTCTGCCCACCCTTCTCTTTCTTGCCTTATTTTTGTTGCCTGGTCGTAGAATTCAAGTAACCCTGTGAGGCAGGACCTGCCATCCCTGAACCCATGTTGATGCTGTGTTACAAAGTTCTTTCGCTCCAGGTGTTCCACTAGCTTTCTTCGCACAATCTTCTCCGTCAGCTTGCATGGTATGCAGGTTAGGGACACTGGCCTGTAGTTCAGTGCCTCCTGTCTATCCCCTTTCTTGTATATCGGGACTACATTAGCTGCTTTCCAAATTTCTGGCAGTTCCCCTATTGCCAGTGATTTGTTATACACTATGGAGAGTGGTAGGCACAGTTCTCTTGCTCCTTCCTTTAGTATCCAAGGAGAGATTCCATCTGGGCCTATAGCCTTTGTCACATCCAACTCTAGTAAACACTTCCTTACTTCCCCGCTGGTAATCTCAAACTCTTCCAGTGGTTCCTGGTGAGCTATTCCCTCTCTTATCTCTGGTATTTCTCCTTGCTCTAAGGTGAAGACTTCCTGGAATTTCTTATTCAGTTCCTCACACACTTCCTTGTCGTTTGTAGTGAATCCTTCTGCCCCTATCCCTAATTTTATAACCTGTTCCTTTACTGTTGTTTTTCTCCTGATGTGGCTATGCAACAATTTAGGCTGAGTCTTTGCCTTGCTTGCGATGTCATTTTCGTATTGTCTTTCTGCCTCTCTTCTCATCCTGACATATTCATTCCTGGCATTCTGGTATCTTTCTCTACTCTCCAGTGTCCTGTTATTCCTATAGTTTCTCCATGCCCTTTTACTTTGCTGCTTAGCTAGCCTACATCTCTGATTAAACCATGGGTTTCTCATCTTCATTTCACTGTTTTCCTTTTGGACTGGGACAAACTTGTTTGCTGCGTCCTTGCACTTCTGCGTGATGTAATCCATCATATCTTGGGCCGTCTTTTCCCTAAGCTCTGTTTCCCATGCTATATCTGTTAGGAATTTTCTTATCTCCTCATAGTTTCCCTTTCGGCATGCTAACCTTTTGGTTTCGGTATCCCTCCTCGAGTTCAATAACCATTCTTCAATCAAGTACTCAAACACCAGTACACTGTGGTCGCTCATTCCTACTGGGGCCTCAAAACCGATTTCTCTTATGTCGGAGTGTGGGTGGGTGATGGTGTGGGTATTGGTGTGTGTGGGTGATTGTGTAGGTGATGGTGAGGGTGGGTGATGGTGTGGGTGGGTGATGGTGTGGGTATTGGTGTGTGTGGGTGATGGTGTAGGTGATGGTGAGGGTGGGTGATGGTGTGGGTGGGTGATGGTGTAGGTGATGGTGTGGGTGGGTGATGGTGTGGGTATTGGTGTGCGTGTGGGTGATGGTGGGTGATGGTGTGGGTGGGTATTGATGTGGGTGGGTGATGGGGTGGGTGATGGGGTGGGTGATGGTGTGGGTGATGGTATGGGTGATGGTGTGGGTGATGGTATGGGTGATGTGGTGGGTGATGTGGTGGGTGATGGTGTGGGTGATGGTATGGGTGATGGTGTGGGTGATGGTGTGTGGGTGGGTGATGGTGTGTGTGTGGGTGATGGTGTGGGTGGGTGATGGTGTGTGTGTGGGTGATGGTGTGGGTGGGTGATGGTGTGTGTGTGGGTGATGGTGTGGGTGGGTGATGGTGTGTGTGTGGGTGATGGTATATGTGATGGTGTGGGTGATGGTGTGGGTGATGGTGTGGGTGATGGTGTGGGTGATGGTGTGGGTGATGGTATGGGTGATGGTGTGGGTGATGGTATGGGTGATGTGGTGGGTGATGTGGTGGGTGATGGTGTGGGTGATGGTATGGGTGATGGTGTGGGTGATGGTGTGTGTGTGGGTGATGGTGTGTGTGTGGGTGATGGTGTGTGTGTGGGTGATGGTGTGGATGATTTTGTGGATGATGGTGTGGGTCATGGTGTGGTGAACAGCTTTGAAGGTTAAGTAGAGAAATAGAAACAATTGAACTCAAGCTACAAGAACCATACAAAACCCAGGAGAGGCAAAGAGAGCAAAAGGCCATCAGTGAAATAGAGAGAAATCCGAAATATTTTTTCTCCTATGCAAAATCAAGATCAAAAACCACATCTTGTATCGGGCCCCTGCGAAAGGGAGATGGAACTTTCACCGATGACAACAAAAAAATGAGCGAGTTACTGAGGAATCAGTACGACTCTGTTTTCAGCGAGCCACTAAACTCACTGAAGATTGATAACCCAAATGAATTTTTCATGGATGTGATGCCAACGTCAAACCATATATCAAATGTCACCCTATCCCCCACTGGATTTTGAAGAAGCCATAGACAGTATGCCTATGCACTCTGCACCAGGCCCGGATTCTTGGAACTCCATATTCATCAGGAACCACTATCGCAGGCCCT
Source organism: Procambarus clarkii (assembly GCF_040958095.1). NCBI lineage: Eukaryota > Metazoa > Arthropoda > Malacostraca > Decapoda > Cambaridae > Procambarus > Procambarus clarkii. The sequence goes on from NC_091212.1 coordinate 26,807,227, forward strand.
TCACATTCTTTGGAGACAAAGCGTAGATACTGGCGTTATCCCTGACATACTAAAAACAGCAGAGATAGCACCACTCCATAAAGGAGGAAATAAGGCAGAGGCAAAAAATTACAGACCGATAGCACTAACATCACACATAAAAATCTTTGAGAGAGTGCTAAGAAGTAAGATCACACAATACATGGAATCACAGCATCTCCATAACCCCGGACAACATGGTTTCAGAACAGGGCGCTCTTGCCTGTCACCGTTGCTGGACCACTATGATATGGCACTAGATGCTATGGAAGACAAATTAAACGCGGATGCAACTTACACAGATTTCGCAAAAGCCTTCGACAAATGTGACCATGGTGTTATTGCACATAAAATGCGTTCAAAAGGAATTACGGGAAAAATAGGCAGATGGATCTACAATTTCCTGACTAACAGAATCCAATGTGTAATAGTCAACAAAATAAAATCCGGTCCATCAACCGTGAAGAGCTCAGTCCCCCAGGTTACTGTGCTTGCTTCAGTACTTTTTTCTCATCCTCATATCGGACATAGACAAGGACACAACCTATAGCACTGTATCATCCTTTGCAGATGACAATAGGATTTTTCGGAGAGTAGACAACATAGAGGACACGGCAAACCTCCAATCAGGTGTAAATCAGATCTTTCTATGGGCTACAGAAAATAATATGGTGTTTAACGAAGATAAGTTCCAGCTCATGCGCTACGGAAAAAAATTAAATATAAAAACGAAAACCACGTATAAAACTCAGTCAAATCATAACATAGAACAAAAAGGCAATGTAAAGGATCTGGGTGTACTGATGTCGGAAGACCTTACCTTTAAAGAACACAATAAAGATCATGCGTGCAGAGATTCTTTACTGTTAGAATCCACTCAGTAAAACATCTAAACTACTGGGACCGACTAAAGCCTAAATCTGTATTCTCTTGAGCGCAGGCGGGAGAGATACATAATAATTTACACGTGGAAAATATTAGAGGGGCTGGTCCCAAACCTGCACACAGAAAAAACACCACATGAGACCAGGAGGCATGGCAGGATGTGCAGAATACCCCCGTTGAAAAGCAGAGGTGCAACAGGTACTCTGAGAGAGAACTCTTATCAACATCAGAGGCCCGAGACTGTTCAACACGCTTCCACTATACATACCTGCTTGATGGGGTTCAGGGAGTTCTTCTACTCCCCAAGCCCGGTCCGAGGCCAGGCTCGACTTGAGTTTGATCCACCAAGCTGTTGCTTGGAGCGGCCCGCAGGCCCACATACCCACCACAGCCCGGTTGGTCTGACACTTCTCTTAGAAAACTGTCCAGTTTTCTCTTGAAGATGTCCACGGTTGTTCCGGCAATATTTCTTACAGTCGCTGGGAGGACGTTGAACAACCGCGGACCTCTGATGTTTATAGTGTTCTCTGATTGTGCCTATGGCACCTCTGCTCCTCACTGGTTCTATTTTGCATTTCTTCCATATCGTTCACTCCAGTACGTTGTTATTTTACTGTGTAGATTTGGGATCTGGCCCTCCAGTATTTTCCATGTGTATATTATTTGGTATCTCTCTCGTCTCCTTTCTAGTGAGTACATTTGGAGAGCTTTGAGACGATCCCAATAATTTAGGTGTTTTATCTCGTCTATGCGTGCCGTATATGTTCTCTGTATTCCCTCTATTTCAGCAATCTCTCCTGCTCTGGAGGCGGAAGTGGGTACTGAGCAGTACTCGAGACGGGACAACACAAGTGACTTGAAGAGTACAACCATTGTGATGGGTTCCCTGGATTTGAAAGTTCTCGTAATCCATCCGATCATTTTTCTGGCTGACGCAATATTTGCTTGGTTATGCTCCCTAAACGTTAGATCGTCAGACATCATTATTCCCAAATCCTTGACATGCTGGTTATGCCCCTTATGCATAAGGGGCATAACTGGCCGACCCCTCAGTGTTCAAGAGAAAGCTCGATAAGGACCTCCAAAGGATACCTGATCAACCAGGCTATGATACATACGTCAGACTGCGAGCAGCCGCGTCCAACAGCCTGGTTGACTAGTCCAACAACGAGGAGGCCTAGTCGACGATCGGGCCGCGGGGTCGCTAAGCCCCGAAAACACCTCAAGGTAACCTCAAGGTGGTTGGGTGATGGTGTGGGTGGGTGATGGTGTGTGGTGGATGATGGTGTGGGGTGGATGATGGTGTGGGGTGGATGATGGTGTGGGGTGGATGATGGTGTGGGTGGGTGATGGTGTGGGGTGGATGATGGTGTGGGGTGGGTGATGGCGTGGGGTGGATGATGGTGTGGGTGGGTGATGGTGTGGGGTGGATGATGGTGTGGGGTGGATGATGGTGTGGGGTGGGTGATGGCGTGGGGTGGATGATGGTGTGGGGTGGGTGATGGTGTGGGGTGGGTGATGGTGTGGGGTGGGTGATGGTGTGGGGTGGGTGATGGCGTGGAGTGGGTGATGATGTGGGGTGGGTGATGGTGTGCTGTGGGTGATGATGTGGGGTGGGTGATGGTGTGCTGTGGGTGATGATGTGTGGTGGATGATGGTGTGGGGTGGGTGATGGTGTGGGGTGGGTGATGGCGTGGAGTGGGTGATGATGTGGGGTGGGTGATGGTGTGCTGTGGGTGATGATGTGGGGTGGGTGATGGTGTGCTGTGGGTGATGATGTGGGGTGGATGATGGTGTGGGGTGGCTGATGGTGTGGGGTGGGTGATGGTGTGGGGTGGGTGATGATGTGGGTGACCACACTGCCCCTTTATCAAGTCATTTCCACAAAAAAACATTACTAACGGAATCCATCGCTGCGTTAAAAACAAGATGTATTAATAAAAACTAAACCACCGTAATATTGACGCATTGGATGTGACAGACATGTTACATATTTTCGTACGTTTATAGTTTAACAAAACCCTTGACTTTTTGACGTAGTGACAAATAAGGAATCAGGGAAGAAGAATTATATTCTTGTTGGTCAAAATAACTCCCTTAACCTACGTTAAGACGCAGGTTAACCATCTGATTTTTTATCACATTCTCCATTGTTTCATCCTTGACAAGCTTGAGGAAGTTCCATTCAGTCACATCTACCAGTTTTGTTCTGCATGTCCCTCACTCATGGAGTCTCTTCCCAGTCATTTTGCCCTTGTTTGAGTCTACACTTATTAGTGGTATTATTCCTTCCCGGACCCGGTTATCACCACAAGATAACCTCAAGATAACCGTCTCTACTTCTCATTCTCACTCTTCCTTGTTCATCAACACCATACCTGTTGGCCCTTGTGCATCACCAGCCTGGCACCACACCTACAGTGACCAGCCTGGCACCACACACCAACAGTGACCAGCCTGGCACCACACCTACAGTGACCAGCCTGGCACTACACCTACAGTGACCAGCCTGGCACCACACCAACAGTGACCAGCCTGGCACCACACCAACAGTGACCAGCCTGGCACCACACCAACAGTGACCAGCCTGGCACCACACCTACAGTGACCAGCCTGGCACCACACCTACAGTGACCAGCCTGGCAACACACCTACAGTGACCAGCCTGGCACCTCACCTGCAGTGACCAGCCTGGCACCACACACCTACAGTGACCAGCCTGGCACCACACACCTACAGTGACCAGCCTGGCACCACACACCTACAGTGACCAGCCTAGCACCACACCTACAGTGACCAGCCTGACACCACACCAACAGTGACCAGCCTGGCACCATACACCTACAGTGACCAGCCTGGCACCACACCAACAGTGACCAGCCTGGCACCACACCTACAGTGACCAGCCTGGCACCAAACCTACAGTGACCAGCCTGGCACCACACCTACAGTGACCAGCCTGGCACCACACACCAACAGTGACCAGCCTGGCACCACACCTACAGTGACCAGCCTGGCACCACACCTACAGTGACCAGCCTGGCACCACACCTACAGTGACCAGCCTGGCACCACACCAACAGTGACCAGCCTGGCACCACACCAACAGTGACCATCCTGCCATCACACCTACAGTGACCAGCCTGGCACCTCACCTGCAGTGACCAGCCTGGCACCACACACCTACAGTGACCAGCCTGGCACCACACACCTACAGTGACCAGCCTGGCACCACACACCTACAGTGACCAGCCTAGCACCACACCTACAGTGACCAGCCTGACACCACACCAACAGTGACCAGCCTGGCACCATACACCTACAGTGACCAGCCTGGCACCACACCAACAGTGACCAGCCTGGCACCACACCTACAGTGACCAGCCTGGCACCAAACCTACAGTGACCAGCCTGGCACCACACCTACAGTGACCAGCCTGGCACCACACACCAACAGTGACCAGCCTGGCACCACACCTACAGTGACCAGCCTGGCACCACACCTACAGTGACCAGCCTGGCACCACACCTACAGTGACCAGCCTGGCACCACACCAACAGTGACCAGCCTGGCACCACACCAACAGTGACCATCCTGCCATCACACCTACAGTGACCAGCCTGGCACCTCACCTGCAGTGACCAGCCTGGCACCACACACCTACAGTGACCAGCCTGGCACCACACACCTACAGTGACCAGCCTGGCACCACACACCTACAGTGACCAGCCTGGCACCACACCTACAGTGACCAGCCTGACACCACACCAACAGTGACCAGCCTGGCACCATACACCTACAGTGACCAGCCTGGCACCACACACCTACAGTGACCAGCCTGGCACCACACCTACAGTGACCAACCTGGCACCACACCTACAGTGACCAGCCTGGCACCACACCTACAGTGACCAGCCTGGCAGCACACACCTACAGTGACCAGCCTGGCACCACACCTACAGTGACCAGCCTGGCACCACACCTACAGAGACCAGCCTGGCTCCACACTTACAGTGACCAGCCTGGCACCACACCAACAGTGACCAGCCTGGTACCACACCAACAGTGACCAGCCTGGTACCACACCAACAGTGACCAGCCTGGCACCACACACCTACAGTGATCAGCCTGGCACCACACCTACAGTGACCAGCCTGGCACCACACACCTACAGTGACCAGCCTGGCACCACACACCTACAGTGACCAGCCTGGCACCACACACCTACAGTGACCAGCCTGGCACCACACCTACAGTGACCAGCCTGACACCACACCAACAGTGACCAGCCTGGCACCATACACCTACAGTGACCAGCCGGGCACCACACACCTACAGTGACCAGCCTGGCACCACACCTACAGTGACCAACCTGGCACCACACCTACAGTGACCAGCCTGGCACCACACCTACAGTGACCAGCCTGGCAGCACACACCTACAGTGACCTGCCTGGCACCACACCTACAGTGACCAGCCTGGCACCACACCTACAGAGACCAGCCTGGCTCCACACTTACAGTGACCAGCCTGGCACCACACCAACAGTGACCAGCCTGGTACCACACCAACAGTGACCAGCCTGGTACCACACCAACAGTGACCAGCCTGGCACCACACACCTACAGTGATCAGCCTGGCACCACACCTACAGTGACCAGCCTGGCACCACACACATACAGTGACCAGCCTGGCACCACACACATACAGTGACCAGCCTGGCACCACACACCTACAGTAACCAGCCTGGCACCACACCAACAGTGACCAGCCTGGCACCACACCAACAGTGACCAGCCAGGCAACACACACCTACAGTGACCAGCCTGGCACCACACACTTACAGTGACCAGCCTGGCACCACACCTACAGTGACCAGCCTGGCACCACACCTACAGTGACCAGCCTGGCACCACACCTACAGTGACCAGCCTGGCACCACACCTACAGTGACCAGCCTGGCACCACACCTACAGTGACCAGCCTGGCACCACACCTACAGTGACCAGCCTGGCACCACACCTACAGTGACCAGCCTGGCACCACACCTACAGTGACCAGCCTGGCACCACACCTATAGTGACCAGCCTGGCACCACACCTACAGTGACCAGCCTGGCACCACACCTACAGTGACCAGCCTGGCACCACACCTACAGTGACCAGCCTGGCACCACACCTACAGTGACCAGCCTGGCACCACACCTACAGTGACCAGCCTGGCACCACACCTACAGTGACCAGCCTGGCACCACACCTACAGTGACCAGCCTGGCACCACACCTACAGTGACCAGCCTGGCACCACACCTACAGTGACCAGCCTGGCACCACACCTACAGTGACCAGCCTGGCACCACACACCTACAGTGACCAGCCTGGCAGCACACCTACAGTGACCAGCCTGGCACCACACCTACAGTGACCAGCCTGGTCACACACCTACAGTGACCAGCCTGGTCACACACCTACAGTGACCAGCCTGGCACCACACCTACAGTGACCAGCCTGGTCACACACCTACAGTGACCAGCCTGGCACCACACACCTACAGTGACCAGCTTGGCACCACACCTACAGTGACCAGCCTGGCGCCACACACCTACAGTGACCAGCCTGGCACCACACACCTACAGTGACCAGCCTGGCACCACACCTACAGTGACCAGCCTGGCACCACACACCTACAGTGACCAGCCTGGCACCACACACCTACAGTGACCAGCGTGGCACCACACCTACAGTGACCAGCCTGGCACCACACCTACAGTGACCAGCCTGGCACCACACCTACAGTGACCAGCCTGGAACCACACCTACAGTGACTAGCCTGGCACCACACCTACAGTGACCAGCCTGGCACCACACCTACAGTGACCAGCCTGGCACCACACCTACAGTGACCAGCCTGGCACCACACCTACAGTGACCAGCCTGGCACCACACCTACAGTGACCAGCCTGGCACCACACCTACAGTGACCAGCCTGGCACCACACCTACAGTGACCAGCCTGGCACCACACCTACAGTGACCAGCCTGGCACCACACCTACAGTGACCAGCCTGGCACCACACCTACAGTGACCAGCCTGGCACCACACGTACAGTGACCAGCCTGGCACCACACACCTACAGTGACCAGCCTGGCACCACACACCTACAGTGACCAGCCTGGCACCACACACCTACAGTGACCAGCCTGGCACCACACCTACAGTGACCAGCCTGGCACCACACCTACAGTGACTAGCCTGGCACCACACCTACAGTGACCAGCCTGGCACCACACCTACAGTGACCAGCCTGGCACCACACCTACAGTGACCAGCCTGGCACCACACCTACAGTGACCAGCCTGGCACCACACCTACAGTGACCAGCCTGGCACCACACCTACAGTGACCAGCCTGGCACCACACCTACAGTGACCAGCCTGGCACCACACCTACAGTGACCAGCCTGGCACCACACCTACAGTGACCAGCCTGGCACCACACCTACAGTGACCAGCCTGGCACCACACGTACAGTGACCAGCCTGGCACCACACCTACAGTGACCAGCCTGGCACCACACCTACAGTGACCAGGTGTAGGGGTGTTTGTGAAGACAACAAACACCACCTCACACAGCGGGTGGAATGAGAGGGTGTCCCTGGTGTTGGTGTCGAGTGGTGTCCTGCAGCTGCTGCTCCTGCTGCTGCTCCTGCTCCTGCTCCTGCTCCTGTTATGTCTATTGCTACTCCCTCTACTCCCCTCCCTGGTATTGCAGCTGCTGCTGCTGCTCCTGGTGCTGCTGCTGCTGCTCCTGGTGCTGCTGCTGCTGCTCCGGGTGGTGGTGGTGCTACTATTGCTGCTCCTGGTGCTCCGGGTGGGGGTGCTGCTGCTCCTGGTGCTGCTCCGGGTGGTGGTGGTGCTGCTGCTGCTCCTCCTACTGCTGCTCCTGCTCCTGCTCCTGGTGATGCTGCTCCTGGTGCTGCTCCTGCTCCTGTTCCTGGTGCTGCTGCTGCTCCTGGTGCTGCTTCTGCTCCTGTTCCTGCTGCTGCTCCTGATGCTGCTGATCCTGGTGCTGCTGCTCCTGGTGCTGCTTCTGCTCCTGTTCCTGCTGCTGCTCCTGATGCTGATCCTGGTGCTGCTGCTGCTGGTGCTGCTGCTGCTGCTCCTGGTGCTGCTTCTGCTCCTGTTCCTGCTGCTGCTCCTGATGCTGCTGATCCTGGTGCTGCTGGTGCTGCCTGCTCCTGCTCCTGCTCCTGGTGCTGCTTCTGCTCCTGTTCCTGCTGCTGCTCCTGCTCCTGTTCCTCCTGCTGCTCTTAGTGCTGCTGCTCCTGGTGCTGCTCCTGTTCCTGCTGCTGCTCCTGCTCCTGTTCCTCCTGCTGCTCTTAGTGCTGCTGCTCCTGTTCCTGCTACTGCTCCTGCTGCTCCTGCCGCTGCTGCCGCTGGGACACACGTACAAATATTCCCTCCCCCACCCAATCAATACTCAAGGACGGTCCTAGGGGCCAGAAGTGTGTTGGGACCCGCCTGCTGTTATTGCTGTTGCTGCTGCTGCTGTTATTGCTGTTGCTGCTGCTGCTGTTATTGGTGCTGTTGCTGCTGTTATTGGTGCTGTTGCTGCTGTTGCTGTTATTGATGCTGTTGCTGCTGCTGCTGTTATTGATGCTGTTGCTGCTGCTGCTGTTATTGATGCTGTTGCTGCTGTTATTGATACTGTTGCTGCTGTTATTGGTGCTGTTGCTGCTGCTGCTGTTATTGGTGCTGTTGCTGCTGTTGCTGTTATTGATGCTGTTGCTGCTGCTGCTGTTATTGATGCTGTTGCTGCTGTTGCTGTTATTGATGCTGTTGCTGCTGCTGCTGTTATTGATGCTGTTGCTACTGTTCTTGATGCTGCTACTGTTGATGCTGCTACTGTTCTTGATGCTGCTACTGTTCTTGATGCTGCTACTGTTCTTGATGCTGCTACTGTTCTTGATGCTGCTACTGTTCTTGATGCTGCTACTGTTCTTGATGCTGCTACTGTTCTTGATGCTGCTACTGTTCTTGATGCTGCTACTGCTCTTGATGCTGCTACTGTTCTTGTTCTAGATGCTGCTACTGTTCTTGATGCTGCTACTGTTCTTGATGCTGCTGCTGTTCTAGATGCTGCTACTGTTCTTGATGCTGCTACTGTTCTTGATGCTGCTACTGCTCTTGATGCTGCTACTGTTCTTGTTCTAGATGCTGCTACTGTTCTTGATGCTGCTACTGTTCTTGATGCTGCTACTGCTCTTGATGCTGCTACTGTTCTTGATGCTGCTACTGTTCTTGATGCTGCTACTGTTCTTGATGCTGCTACTGTTCTAGATGCTGCTACTGTTCTAAATGCTGCTACTGTTCTTGATGCTGCTACTGTTCTTGATGCTGCTACTGTTCTTGATGCTGCTACTGTTCTTGTTCTTGATGCTGCTACTGTTCTTGAAGCTGCTACTGTTCTTGATGCTGCTACTGTTCTTGATGCTGCTACTGCTCTTGATGCTGCTACTGCTCTTGATGCTGCTACTGTTCTTGTTCTAGATGCTGCTACTGTTCTTGTTCTAGATGCTGCTACTGTTCTTGTTCCTGATGCTAATATGGTACCTATTTTCATGCATGATATCAGCAAACACCATAGGAAAGTTAGTTTTCCTATTAATCATAGTTTTATATATTTTGGTCCACAATCATGCACGATGCAGCTGCAGTTGACAGCAGTCATGCACGATGCAGCTGCAGTTGACAGCAGTCATGCACGATGCAGCTGCGGTTGACAGCAGTCATGCACGATGCAGCAGCAGTTGACAGCAGTCATGCACGATGCAGCTGCGGTTGACAGCAGTCATGCACGATGCAGCAGCAGTTGACAGCAGTCATGCACGATGCAGCTGCGGTTGACAGCAGTCATGCACGATGCAGCAGCAGTTGACAGCAGTCATGCACGATGCAGCTGCGGTTGACAGCAGTCATGCACGATGCAGCAGCAGTTGACAGCAGTCATGCACGATGCAGCTGCGGTTGACAGCAGTCATGCACGATGCAGCAGCAGTTGACAGCAGTCATGCACGATGCAGCTGCGGTTGACAGCAGTCATGCACGATGCAGCTGCAGTTGACAGCAGTCATGCACGATGCAGCTGCGGTTGACAGCAGTCATGCACGATGCAGCTGCGGTTGACAGCAGTCATGCACGATGCAGCTGCGGTTGACAGCAGTCATGCACGATGCAGCAGCAGTTGACAGCAGTCATGCACGATGCAGCTGCGGTTGACAGCAGTCATGCACGATGCAGCAGCAGTTGACAGCAGTCATGCACGATGCAGCTGCGGTTGACAGCAGTCATGCGCGATGCAGCAGCAGTTGACAGCAGTCATGCACGATGCAGCTGCAGTTGACAGCAGTCATGAACGATGCAGCTGCGGTTGACAGCAGTCATGCACGATGCAGCTGCGGTTGACAGCAGTCATGCACGATGCAGCTGCGGTTGACAGCAGTCATGCACGATGCAGCAGCAGTTGACAGCAGTCATGCACGATGCAGCTGCGGTTGACAGCAGTCATGCACGATGCAGCAGCAGTTGACAGCAGTCATGCACGATGCAGCTGCGGTTGACAGCAGTCATGCACGATGCAGCTGCAGTTGACAGCAGTCATGAACGATGCAGCTGCTGTTGACAGCAGTCATGCACGATGCAGCTGCGGTTGACAGCAGTCATGCACGATGCAGCTGCGGTTGACAGCAGTCATGAACGATGCAGCTGCAGTTGACAGCAGTCATGAACGATGCAGCTGCGGTTGACAGCAGTCATGCACGATGCAGCTGCGGTTGACAGCAGTCATGCACGATGCAGCAGCGGTTGACAGCAGTCATGCACGATGCAGCTGCGGTTGACAGCAGTCATGCACGATGCAGCAGCGGTTGACAGCAGTCATGCACGATGCAGCTGCGGTTGACAGCAGTCATGCACGATGCAGCTGCAGTTGACAGCAGTCATGCACGATGCAGCTGCGGTTGACAGCAGTCATGCACGATGCAGCAGCGGTTGACAGCAGTCATGCACGATGCAGCTGCGGTTGACAGCAGTCATGCACGATGCAGCTGCGGTTGACAGCAGTCATGCACGATGCAGGCGACAGCGTGTTGTCCGCGCTTGTGGGAGTGTTTGCTCAAAGTGGTGAAAATATTTTAACTTTGTATTTTTCCTTTGTACGGAGGCTGTAGAGATGCCATGTGCTTTTGATCTGTTGGTAATGCTGGCATTGTTGTTGTTGGGTTATTGTGGGCCGCGAGTGTGTGCTGACGGCTGCAGTGTTGCCCAGTGTGATTGTTGGTGATTGTAATTGATGATCAGAGATTTTGGTTGTTGCTGGTGTAATTGATGGGGAAGGGAGGGGGGTTGATTGTTGGTGATTGTAATTGATGATCAGAGATTTTGGTTGTTGCTGGTGTAATTGATGGGGAAGGGAGGGGGGTTTGAATGTTGGTGATTGTAATTGATGATCAGAGATTTTGGTTGTTGCTGGTGTAATTGATGGGGAAGGGAGGGGGTTTGAATGTTGGTGATTGTAATTGATGATCAGAGATTTTGGTTGTTGCTGGTGTAATTGATGGGGAAGGGAGGGGGGTTGATTGTTGGTGATTGTAATTGATGATCAGAGATTTTGGTTGTTGCTGGTGTAATTGATGGGGATGGGGGGGTTGATTGTTGGTGATTGTAATTGATGATGAGGGATTTTAATTGTGAGTGTTTGTAAATGATGGTCATTTTTTCTTTATTTTTTTTTTTTTGGGGGGGGGGGGAGGGGGGAAGTTACATCCATCCAGACTACAAACTACCAGCATAGGTCTATAGGCTGACTATCTTTAATGAAACTGTTGTATTTTGTCTTAAGGCCCACCATTCACTTCAATAGAATAATACAAAAAATAATACAATTTAAATAGATGCCGAATACTGCAAAGATTGCTGAAGCTTAGTGCTTAAATTAGCAGCTTATGTAATTACTTTCGCAATACCTGTAAGAATCCTGTATGTTGTGATCATGGCATCACTGTTTTTTTTCAGACAGGTTGTTCTAGCGCACTTAGTTTCTCCTCATAGATCATACCTCTCAATTCCGGGACCGGTCTTACAGTGAAATTCTGGTCGTTCTGTGATTTTAACCTGTGTATTCAATTGTGCTTGCAAGGGTTGAGTTTGGGCTCTTTGGTCCCGCCTCTCAACCGTCAATCAACTGGTGTACAGATTCCTGAGCCTATTGCGTCCATAATATCAACATTTGAAACTGTGTATGGCGTCAGCCTCCACCACGACACTGTCTACTGGATGCCACTTGTTAACGTCTCTAACACGCAGAGTGGTTCACCAGAGTGCTCAAGGTCCCCTCACCACTTTTTGCGCCGCCACTGCTCTCAAGGTCATCCTAGGTCAGTGGCTCTTGTACTTGACTATCTCTCTCCCTCCTACGCTTAACCCCACAAGCACGCACGCACGCACACGCACGCACGCACACGCACGCACACACGCACACGCACGCACACACGCACACGCACGCACGCATGCACACACGTGCCTTACGACACTAGAAAGAAGAAGGGAGAGGGGGGACATGATAGGAACGTATAAGATACTCAGAGGGATTGACAGAGTGGACATAGACGAAATGTTCACACGGAATAGTAACAGAACGAGGGGACATGGATGGAAGTTTGAAACTCAGATGAGTCACAGAGATGTTAGGAAGTTTTCTTTTAGCGTGAGAGTAGTGGGAAAATGGAATGCACTTCAGGAACAGGTTGTGGAAGCAAATACTATTCATAATTTTAAAACCAGGTATGATAGGGAAATGGGACAGGAGTCATTGCTGTAAACAACCGATGCTCGAAAGGCGGGATCCAAGAGTCAATGCTCGATCCTGCAGACACAACTAGGTGAGTACACAAACACACACACACACACACACACACACACACACACACACACACACACACACACACACACGCACACACACACACACACACACACACACACACACACACACACACACACACACACACACTCACTCACGCACGCACTCACTCACTCACACACGCACGCACACACACACACACACACACGCACACACACACACGCACACACACACACACACACACACACACACACACACACGCACACACACACACGCACACACACACACACACACACACACACACACACACACACACACACACACACACACACACACTGAGGAAGACAACAGTGAAGAAACAGCTGATGAAACTTAGGGTGGGGGAGGACAGGTACACAGAGAATGACAGAGGTGTGTGAGGAACTCAACAAAAGGTTCCAGGAGGTCTTTACAATAGAACAAGGAGAAGTCACGGCGCTAGGAGAGGTGGCAGCAAACCAGGCGATCTTGGAAAGGTTCGAAATTACAAGTGATGAGGTCAAGATACCCATACCGAAGCCTAATGACCCTGGTAATTACAGACCTATCAGCCTCGTGTCATGCACTTGCAAGATGCTTGAAAGGATCATCCTAAACCGACTGTTGCACAAAATAGGCAGGTTAGGGGAGGGGGTCAATGGATTTGTTAAAGGACGGAGCACAGCAAATTGTATAGTTAATTACTTGGCTAATGACACGGCTAGGTACTCTGTATTTGTTGACATCAAAGGAGCCTTCGACAAAGCACAGGGGATTGCGATCCTGGACGAGCTTGCATGCATGGGTGTCAAGGGGAGACTCATGAAATGGGTTGAAGACTACCTCACAGGAAGGAAAGCCAAGGTTTGCTTCAATGGAGCAGTCTCCAGAACAATGAATATGGAACTCGGAACCCCCCAAGGCGGAGTCTTAAGCCCTACACTATTCAATGTACTTATGAACGCCATTGCAAATATTGATTTTCCGGAAGGAACACAACAAGTGGTATATGCAGATGATGTCCTAATACAAGCTCCCACCTTGGGGAAAATTGAACAGTCCATTGAACTCCTCGGAAGGAAATGTATTGAGCTCGGTTTCACTCTCTCCACAAACAAGACGAAGGCATACTCCCATCACAAGCGGAGAGCAAATGAAGAACTGCAAATTAATGGTGTAACACTTGAATGGGTTGACCACTATCGGTACCTTGGCGTCACTGTCGGCTCTAACAAGGGAAAGAAAGAGGAGCTCAATCAACTCATAGGAACATGCAAAAGTCGACTCAGGGCACTGAAAGCTATGACCTGGAATGGACATGGAGCCTCTATTGCCGTGCTTAAAATGATGTACACAGCCTATGTGCGCTCCGTCATAGACTATTCCGCACCAGTACTGTGCACCTACTCCCAAAGCGATATGAAAAGGCTTGAAAGCATTCAAAATGAAGCCATGACAATCATTCTTGGAGTTCCAAGAACTGCCAAAACGTCTAATCTACGAGAGGAGTTGTCCCTTCACAGTGTTAAAAGCAGAATTCAGGAGCTGAATGCTAAGCTTGCAATTAGGATAGCCAGAGATCCCCATTACAATGATATTGCCAAGAAAAAACTGAGCTCTGTGCTACTTTCAGGGGGAAACAGGAGAAGCAAAAAATGGCATCACAGAACAGTCTGCTACCTTGAAGAGCTTCACCTGCTTGAGCAAGCCCGTGAGCTCCTGCCTGTAGAGAGGTTACCTCCCTGGGAGGATGACTCATGCAAGATCATCATCAATGAAATGGCAATGAAAAAATCCAACATGATACCACAAGAAATGAGGCACAAGTATCTCGAGGAAATTTATAAAGAAGCCGGAGATGAACTAGATCAAATCTACACTGACGGGTCATCTAATCCTATCAATGGCATGGCTGGTGCAGCATACACGGTAATCAAGGATAATACCTTCCAACGCAGAAATGAAGAAAAAGCACGTATTGAGAACTATGCCTCTTCAACGCAAGCAGAGCTAACTGCCATTGTTATGGCGTTAAGGTTTCTTGAACGGAACACTAATGGTGCAGTGATTTGCACCGATTCAAAAGCAGCACTGCAAAGCCTAAGTAAAAATCAGGCAGAAAATCTTGCAATAGTCGCTGAAATTAAGAGAGCTGTGAGAGTACTTACCAATCAGGGAAGAGTCATCAAGTTTCTATGGATCCCCTCCCATGTTGGAATATGTGGGAATGAACGAGCAGATGTGCTGGCTGCTGAAGGAGACCATATTGAATACTTCATACCCAAGACTCTGCTACAAATTAGAGGTATTGTCAGGCAACATCACCGTGACAAGGTAACTGAGGAAAGGAGGATAGAAGCACAAACCAGTGAATCTGTACGATGGTACAACATGGTTGCAGCTGGCAATCCCAATCATTATGGCCGAAGAGGAGGACGACGAGGGAGAGAATCAGTAATAGCGAGAATCCGTCTTGGGTACAAATATCCATGGAGATTTGGAATGGAAACAACAGTTGATCAGCGAAGTTGCAGAATCTGTGGTGAGAGTGATGGACACCGCCTTGACCACTATCTACGTGAATGTGAACACCTGAGAGACATTAGGAATATGTGTAGAATAATAAACCCCACATTGTTTGAGTTAGGAAAACACTATTTGTCAAATATTGATACTGTTCTTAAAAGATTTCCCCATTTTGCACCCGCAAGATAACGTAAGCTTTTAAGGGTTGATAAATGTTAATCTTCTTGTTTGAGGAGCTGTTCACTTGAGACAGTTAAGCAAGTCCCAGCTGTGTCTGGGTATAAGTGACAGGATGAACAACCCAGCGGGTTTTCTTCCTATTGGGGAGTGTTGTACATTCTGCTATGGCGGTATGTTCACTAACAAAATGAGTGGCGCTGCCCAATAAACTCGCCCCTCGGGGCAAAATTTAAAATTTAAAATGAGGTCAAGAAGCACCTATTGGAGCTGGACGTGAGAAAAGCTGTTGGGCCGGACGGAATCTCACCATGGGTATTAAAAGAGTGTGCAGGAGCACTTTGTTTGCCACTCTCCATAGTGTATAGTAGGTCACTGGAGACGGGAGACCTACCAGAAATATGGAAGACGGCTAATGTAGTCCCAATATACAAAAAGGGTGACAGACAAGAGGCACTGAGCTACAGGCCAATGTCCTTAACTTGTATACCGTGCAAGGTGATGGAGAAGATTGTGAGAAAAAACCTAGTAACACATCTGGAGAGAAGAGACTTCGTGACAACCCATCGACATGGGTTCAGGGAGGGTAAATCTTGCCTTACAGGCTTAATAGAATTCTACGATCAGGTGACAAAGATTAAGCAAGAAAGAGAAGGATGGGCGGACTGCATTTTTTTGGACTGTCGGAAAGCCTTTGACACAGTCCCCCATAAAAGGTTGATGCATAAGCTGGAGAAACAGGCAGGAGTAACTGGTAGGGCGCTCCAGTGGATAAGGGAGTACCTAAGCAATAGGAAGCAGAGAGTTACAGTGAGGGGTGAGACCTCCGATTGGCGTGAAGTCACCAGTGGAGTCCCACAGGGCTCTGTACTCGGACCTACCCTGTTTCTGATATACGTAAATGATCTCCCAGAGGGTATAGACTCATTCCTCTCAATGTTTGCTGACGACGCCAAAATTATGAGAAGGATTAAGACAGAGGAGGACAGCTTGAGGCTTCAAGAAGACGTGAACAAGCTGCAGGAATGGTCGAACAAATGGCTGTTAGAGTTTAACCCAAGCAAATGTAATGTAATGAAGATAGGGGTAGGAAGCAGGAGACCAGATACAAGGTATCATTTGGGAGACGAAATACTTCAGGATTCAGAGAGAGAGAGAAAGACCTGGGGGTTGATATCACGCTAGACCTGTCCCCTGCAGCCCTTATCAAGAGGATAACATCAGCGGCATATGCCAGGCTGGCCAACATAAGAACGGCATTCAGAAACTTGTGTAAAGAATCATTCAGAACTTTGTATACCACACATGTCAGGCCAATCCTGGAGTATGCAGCCCCAGCATGGAGTCCATATCTAGTCAAGGATAAGACCAAACTGGAAAAGGTTCAAAGGTTTGCCACCAGACTAGTACCCGAGCTGAGAGGTATGAGCTACGAGGAGTGGCTAAGGGAATTAAACCTCACTTCGCTGGAAGACAGAAGAGTTAGGGGGGACATGATTACCACATTCAAGATTCTCAAGGAAATTGTTAGGGGTAGATAAAGACAGGCTATTTAACACAAGGGGCACACGCACTAGTAGACACAGGTGGAAATTGAGAGCCCAAATGAGCCACAGAGATATTAGAAAGAATTTTTTTAGTGTCAGAGTAGTTGACAAATGGAATGCATTAGGAAGTGATGTGGTGGAGGCTGACTCCATACACAGTTTCAAATGTAGATATGATAGAGCCCAGTAGGCTCAGGAATCTGTACACCTGTTGATTGACAGTTGAGAGGCGGGACCAAAGAGCCAGAGCTCAACCCCCGCAAGCACAACTAGATGAGTACACGTAGGTGAGTACGGCTCTCACCAGAGTTAGTCTTAACCGCCAAGTGGGAACGCCGTGTTATAGTAAAGACACAGTGTAACATGGAGAGTGAATACAGGTGGTGGTATAGAGTATGAGGAAGCAACGGTGAGGGTGTAACTGTGAGGGTGTAACTGTGAGCCAGGAACACGCTGGCTACACCCGCCCACCACCACAACACCCGCCAAGCTTATACTGAGGAGGAAGTATCCCATTATGAATGGTAGTGAGAGAGGAGGAAGGGGGTAGCAAGGGAGGTGAGGCAGAGAGAGAGACACAGAGAGAGAGAGATGGACACCCGACCCCTTACATGGGATGGTAACCATTCCAAAGCTCTACTTCTCCAAGTGACACCGTCGCTCCCCCCCCCCCTCCCCCGGGGGTCTCTGGCCCCGTTCCACCCATTTCGTGATACATACGACCCCCTTCCATCTTCCACCCCCCCCCCCCCACCGTGCCCAAGTGTTAATGGCCAAAGTTTGGTTGGAGGATGACATTGTTAGAGCTGTGTAATGTTTGGTACTGGGTTCACGTACTGGGCGCCGGGGCCCTACTGCACTACACGTCTCTCAACACTGACAAATACTGCCAAAGGCAAGATGAGTGAGAGAAAGACACAGAAAAAAGACAGATATAGAGAGGACGAAAGATAGACACAAAAGTAGAGACAGACAGACAGACAGACAGACAGACAGACAGACAGACAGACAGACAGACAGACAGACAGACAGACAGACAGACAGACAGACAGAAACAGACAGAAACAGACAGAAACAGACAGACAGAGACAGACTGATCACGAAGCGAGGGTACTGGAATTGCAAAGAACTCACACTAACAAACCTAAATCTTTAGTAAGAGTTAAGAGGTGAGTGTTGAGACTGTTTCACCCCACCATGTCCCCCCCCTGGTTACTGTTTCACCCCACCATGTCCCCCCCTGGTTACTGTTTCACCCCACCATGTCCCCCCCTGGTTACTGTTTCACCCCACCATGTCCCCCCCCTGGTTACTGTTTCACCCCACCATGTCCCCCCCTGGTTACTGTTTCACCCCACCATGTCCCCCCCTGGTTACTGTTTCACCCCACCATGTCCCCCCCCTGGTTACTGTTTCACCCCACCATATCCCCCCCCCTGGTTACTGTTTCACCCCACCATGTCCCCCCCTGGTTACTGTTTCACCCCACCATGTCCCCCCCCTGGTTACTGTTTCACCCCACCATGTTCCCCCCTGGTTACTGTTTCACCCCACCATGTCCCCCCTGGTTACTGTTTCACCCCACCATGTCCCCCCCTGGTTACTGTTTCACCCCACCATGTCCCCCCTGGTTACTGTTTCACCCCACCATGTCCCCCCCTGGTTACTGTTTCACCCCACCATGTCCCCCCTGGTTACTGTTTCACCCCACCATGTCCCCCCTGGTTACTGTTTCACCCCACCATGTCCCTCCCTGGTTACTGTTTCACCCCACCATGTCACCCCCTGGTTACTGTTTCACCCCACCATTTCCCCCCCTGGTTACTGTTTCACCCCACCATGTCCCTCCCTGGTTACTGTTTCACCCCACCATGTCCCCCCCCTGGTTACTGTTTCACCCCACCATGTCCCCCCCTGGTTACTGTTTCACCCCACCATGTCCCCCCCTGGTTACTGTTTCACCCCACCATGTCCCCCCCTGGTTACTGTTTCATCCCACCATGTCCCCCCCTGGTTACTGTTTCATCCCACCATGTCCCCCCCTGGTTACTGTTTCATCCCACCATGTCCCCCCCTGGTTACTGTTTCACCCCACCATGTCCCCCCCTGGTTACTGTTTCATCCCACCATGTCCCCCCCCCTGGCTACTGTTTCACCCCACCATGTCCCCCCCCTCTGGTTACTGTTTCATCCCACCATGTCCTCCCCCTGGTTACTGTTTCATCCCACCATGTCCCCCCGCTGGTTACTGTTTCACCCCACCATGTCCCCCCTGGTTACTGTTTCATCCCACCATGTCCTCCCCCTGGTTACTGTTTCATCCCACCATGTCCCCCCCTGGTTACTGTTTCACCCCATCATGTCCCCCCCTGGTTACTGTTTCACCCCACCATGTCCCTCCCCTGGTTACTGTTTCACCCCACCATGTCCCCCCCTGGTTACTGTTTCATCCCACCATGTCCCCCCCTGGTTACTGTTTCATCCCACCATGTCCCCCCCTGGTTACTGTTTCACCCCACCATGTCCCCCCCTGGTTACTGTTTCATCCCACTATGTCCCCCCCTGGTTACTGTTTCATCCCACCATGTCCCCCCCTGGTTACTGTTTCACCCCATCATGTCCCCCCCCTGGTTACTGTTTCACCCCACCATGTCCCTCCCCTGGTTACTGTTTCACCCCACCATGTCCCCCCCTGGTTACTGTTTCATCCCACCATGTCCCCCCCTGGTTACTGTTTCATCCCACCATGTCCCCCCTTGGTTACTGTTTCACCCCACCATGTCCCCCCCTGGTTACTGTTTCATCCCACCATGTCCCCCCCCTGGTTACTGTTTCATCCCACCATGTCCCCCCCTGGTTTCTGTTTCACCCCATCATGTCCCCCCCCTGGTTACTGTTTCATCCCACCATGTCCCCCCCCCGGGTTACTGTTTCATCCCACCATGTCCCCCCCTGGTTACTGTTTCATCCCACCATGTCCCCTCCCTGGTTACTGTTTCATCCCACCATGTCCCCCCCCTGGTAACTGTTTCACCCCACCATGTCCCCCCTGGTTACTGTTTCATCCCACCATGTCCCCCCCCTGGTTACTGTTTCATCCCACCATGCCCCCCCTGGTTACTGTTTCATCCCACCATGTACCCCCCTGGTTACTGTTTCATCCCACCATGTCCCCCCTGGTTACTGTTTCACCCCACCATGTCCCCCCCTGGTTACTGTTTCACCCCACCATGTCCCCCCCTGGTTACTGTTTCATCCCACCATGTCCCCCCCTGGTTACTGTTTCATCCCACCATGTCCCCCCCTGGTTACTGTTTCACCCCACCATGTCCCCCCTGGTTACTGTTTCATCCCACCATGTCCCCCCCCCTGGTTACTGTTTCATCCCACCATGTCCCCCCCCTGGTTACTGTTTCATCCCACCATGTCCCCCCTGGTTACTGTTTCACCCCACCATGTCCCCCCTGGTTACTGTTTCACCCCACAATGTCCCCCCCCTGGTTACTGTTTCACCCCACCATGTCCCCCCCTGGTTACTGTTTCATCCCACCATGTCCCCCCCTGGTTACTGTTTCACCCCACCATGTCCCCCCTGGTTACTGTTTCATCCCACCATGCCCCCCCTGGTTACTGTTTCATCCCACCATGTCCCCCCTGGTTACTGTTTCATCCAACCATGTCCCCCCCCTGGTTACTGTTTCATCCCACCATGTCCCCCCCCCTGGTTACTGTTTCATCCCACCATGTCCCCTCCCTGGTTACTGTTTCATCCCACCATGTCCCCCCTGGTTACTGTTTCACCCCACCATGTCCCCCCCTGGTTACTGTTTCACCCCACCATGTCCCCCCCTGGTTACTGTTTCATCCCACCATGTCCCCCCCCTGGTTACTGTTTCATCCCACCATGTCCCCCCCCTGGTTACTGTTTCACCCCACCATGTCCCCCCTGGTTACTGTTTCATCCCACCATGTCCCCCCCTGGTTACTGTTTCATCCCACCATGTCCCCCCCCTGGTTACTGTTTCACCCCATCATGTCCCCCCCTGGTTACTGTTTCACCCCACCATGTCCCTCCCCTGGTTACTGTTTCACCCCACTTTGTCCCCCCCCTGGTTACTGTTTCATCCCACCATGTCCCCCCCTGGTTACTGTTTCATCCCACCATGTCCCCCCCCTGGTTACTGTTTCACCCCATCATGTCCCTCCCCTGGTTACTGTTTCATCCCACCATGTCCCCCCCCGGGTTACTGTTTCATCCCACCATGTCCCCCCCTGGTTACTGTTTCATCCCACCATGTCCCCCCCCCCGGGTTACTGTTTCATCCCACCATGTCCCCCCCTGGTTACTGTTTCATCCCACCATGTCCCCCCCCTGGTTACTGTTTCATCCCACCATGTCCCCCCCTGGTTACTGTTTCACCCCACCATGTCCCCCCTGGTTACTGTTTCATCTCACCATGTCCCCCTTCCTGGTTACTGTTTCATCCCACCATGTCCCCCCCTGGTTACTGTTTCATCCCACCATGTCCCCCCCTAGTTACTGTTTCACCCCACCATGTCCCCCCTGGTTACTGTTTCATCCCACCATGCCCCCCCTGGTTACTGTTTCATCCCACCATGTCCCCCCCTGGTTACTGTTTCATCCCACCATGTCCCCCCTGGTTACTGTTTCATCCCACCATGTCCCCCCTGGTTACTGTTTGACCCCACCATGTCCCCCCCTGGTTACTGTTTCACCCCACCATGTCCCCCCTGGTTACTGTTTCATCCCACCATGTCCCCCCTGGTTACTGTTTCATCCCACCATGTCCCCCCCTGGTTACTGTTTCATCCCACCATGTCCCCCCCTGGTTACTGTTTCACCCCACCATGTCCCCCCTGGTTACTGTTTCATCCCACCATGTCCCCCCCCCCTGGCTACTGTTTCACCCCACCATGTCCCCCCCCTCTGGTTACTGTTTCATCCCACCATGTCCTCCCCCTGGTTACTGTTTCATCCCACCATGTCCCCCCGCTGGTTACTGTTTCACCCCACCATGTCCCCCCTGGTTACTGTTTCATCCCACCATGTCCTCCCCCTGGTTACTGTTTCATCCCACCATGTCCCCCCCTGGTTACTGTTTCACCCCATCATGTCCCCCCCTGGTTACTGTTTCACCCCACCATGTCCCTCCCCTGGTTACTGTTTCACCCCACCATGTCCCCCCCTGGTTACTGTTTCATCCCACCATGTCCCCCCCTGGTTACTGTTTCATCCCACCATGTCCCCCCCTGGTTACTGTTTCACCCCACCATGTCCCCCCCTGGTTACTGTTTCATCCCACCTATGTCCCCCCCTGGTTACTGTTTCATCCCACCATGTCCCCCCCTGGTTACTGTTTCACCCCATCATGTCCCCCCCTGGTTACTGTTTCACCCCACCATGTCCCTCCCCTGGTTACTGTTTCACCCCACCATGTCCCCCCCTGGTTACTGTTTCATCCCACCATGTCCCCCCCTGGTTACTGTTTCATCCCACCATGTCCCCCCCTTGGTTACTGTTTCACCCCACCATGTCCCCCCCTGGTTACTGTTTCATCCCACCATGTCCCCCCCCTGGTTACTGTTTCATCCCACCATGTCCCCCCCTGGTTACTGTTTCACCCCATCATGTCCCCCCCCTGGTTACTGTTTCATCCCACCATGTCCCCCCCCCGGGTTACTGTTTCATCCCACCATGTCCCCCCCTGGTTACTGTTTCATCCCACCATGTCCCCTCCCTGGTTACTGTTTCATCCCACCATGTCCCCCCCCCTGGTTACTGTTTCACCCCACCATGTCCCCCCTGGTTACTGTTTCATCCCACCATGTCCCCCCCCTGGTTACTGTTTCATCCCACCATGCCCCCCCCTGGTTACTGTTTCATCCCACCATGTCCCCCCCTGGTTACTGTTTCATCCCACCATGTCCCCCCTGGTTACTTTTTCACCCCACCATGTCCCCCCCTGGTTACTGTTTCACCCCACCATGTCCCCCCTGGTTACTGTTTCATCTCACCATGTCCCCCCCCCCTGGTTACTGTTTCATCCCACCATGTCCCCCCCTGGTTACTGTTTCATCCCACCATGTCCCCCCCTAGTTACTGTTTCACCCCACCATGTCCCCCCTGGTTACTGTTTCATCCCACCATGCCCCCCCTGGTTACTGTTTCATCCCACCATGTCCCCCCCTGGTTACTGTTTCATCCCACCATGTCCCCCCTGGTTACTGTTTCATCCCACCATGTCCCCCCCTGGTTACTGTTTGCACCCCACCATGTCCCCCCCTGGTTACTGTTTCACCCCACCATGTCCCCCCTGGTTACTGTTTCATCCCACCATGTCCCCCCCTGGTTACTGTTTCATCCCACCATGTCCCCCCCTGGTTACTGTTTCATCCCACCATGTCCCCCCCTGGTTACTGTTTCACCCCACCATGTCCCCCCTGGTTACTGTTTCATCCCACCATGTCCCCCCCCCTGGCTACTGTTTCACCCCACCATGTCCCCCCCTCTGGTTACTGTTTCATCCCACCATGTCCTCCCCCTGGTTACTGTTTCATCCCACCATGTCCCCCCGCTGGTTACTGTTTCACCCCACCATGTCCCCCCTGGTTACTGTTTCATCCCACCATGTCCTCCCCCTGGTTACTGTTTCATCCCACCATGTCCCCCCCTGGTTACTGTTTCACCCCATCATGTCCCCCCCTGGTTACTGTTTCACCCCACCATGTCCCTCCCCTGGTTACTGTTTCACCCCACCATGTCCCCCCCTGGTTACTGTTTCATCCCACCATGTCCCCCCCTGGTTACTGTTTCATCCCACCATGTCCCCCCCTGGTTACTGTTTCACCCCACCATGTCCCCCCCTGGTTACTGTTTCATCCCACTATGTCCCCCCCTGGTTACTGTTTCATCCCACCATGTCCCCCCCTGGTTACTGTTTCACCCCATCATGTCCCCCCCCTGGTTACTGTTTCACCCCACCATGTCCCTCCCCTGGTTACTGTTTCACCCCACCATGTCCCCCCCTGGTTACTGTTTCATCCCACCATGTCCCCCCCTGGTTACTGTTTCATCCCACCATGTCCCCCCTTGGTTACTGTTTCACCCCACCATGTCCCCCCCTGGTTACTGTTTCATCCCACCATGTCCCCCCCCTGGTTACTGTTTCATCCCACCATGTCCCCCCCTGGTTACTGTTTCACCCCATCATGTCCCCCCCCTGGTTACTGTTTCATCCCACCATGTCCCCCCCCGGGTTACTGCTTCATCCCACCATGTCCCCCCTGGTTACTGTTTCATCCCACCATGTCCTCCCCCTGGTTACTGTTTCATCCCACCATGTCCCCCCCTGGTTACTGTTTCACCCCATCATGTCCCCCCCTGATTACTGTTTCACCCCACCATGTCCCTCCCCTGGTTACTGTTTCACCCCACCATGTCCCCCCCTGGTTACTGTTTCATCCCACCATGTCCCCCCCTGGTTACTGTTTCATCCCACCATGTCCCCCCCTGGTTACTGTTTCACCCCACCATGTCCCCCCCTGGTTACTGTTTCATCCCACTATGTCCCCCCCTGGTTACTGTTTCATCCCACCATGTCCCCCCCCTGGTTACTGTTTCACCCCATCATGTCCCCCCCTGGTTACTGTTTCACCCCACCATGTCCCTCCCCTGGTTACTGTTTCACCCCACCATGTCCCCCCCTGGTTACTGTTTCATCCCACCATGTCCCCCCCTGGTTACTGTTTCATCCCACCATGTTCCCCCCTTGGTTACTGTTTCACCCCACCATGTCCCCCCCTGGTTACTGTTTCATCCCACCATGTCCCCCCCTGGTTACTGTTTCATCCCACCATGTCCCCCCCTGGTTACTGTTTCACCCCATCATGTCCCCCCCTGGTTACTGTTTCATCCCACCATGTCCCCCCCCTGGTTACTGTTTCATCCCACCATGTCCCCCCCTGGTTACTGTTTCATCCCACCATGTCCCCCCCTGGTTACTGTTTCATCCCCACCATGTCCCCCCCTGGTTACTGTTTCATCCCACCATGTCCCCCCTGGTTACTGTTTCATCCCACCATGTCCCCCCTGGTTACTGTTTCACCCCACCATGTCCCCCCCTGGTTACTGTTTCACCCACCATGTCCCCCCCTGGTTACTGTTTCATCCCACCATGTCCCCCCTGGTTACTGTTTCATCCCACCATGTCCCCCCCTGGTTACTGTTTCATCCCACCATGTCCCCCCCTGGTTACTGTTTCACCCCACCATGTCCCCCCTGGTTACTGTTTCATCCCACCATGTCCCCCCCCCCTGGCTACTGTTTCACCCCACCATGTCCCCCCCTCTGGTTACTGTTTCATCCCACCATGTCCTCCCCCTGGTTACTGTTTCATCCCACCATGTCCCCCCGCTGGTTACTGTTTCACCCCACCATGTCCCCCCTGGTTACTGTTTCATCCCACCATGTCCTCCCCCTGGTTACTGTTTCATCCCACCATGTCCCCCCCTGGTTACTGTTTCACCCCATCATGTCCCCCCCTGGTTACTGTTTCACCCCACCATGTCCCTCCCCTGGTTACTGTTTCACCCCACCATGTCCCCCCCTGGTTACTGTTTCATCCCACCATGTCCCCCCCTGGTTACTGTTTCATCCCACCATGTCCCCCCCTGGTTACTGTTTCACCCCACCATGTCCCCCCCTGGTTACTGTTTCATCCCACTATGTCCCCCCCTGGTTACTGTTTCATCCCACCATGTCCCCCCCTGGTTACTGTTTCACCCCATCATGTCCCCCCCCTGGTTACTGTTTCACCCCACCATGTCCCTCCCCTGGTTACTGTTTCACCCCACCATGTCCCCCCTGGTTACTGTTTCATCCCACCATGTCCCCCCCTGGTTACTGTTTCATCCCACCATGTCCCCCCTTGGTTACTGTTTCACCCCACCATGTCCCCCCCTGGTTACTGTTTCATCCCACCATGTCCCCCCCCCTGGTTACTGTTTCATCCCACCATGTCCCCCCCTGGTTTCTGTTTCACCCCATCATGTCCCCCCCCTGGTTACTGTTTCATCCCACCATGTCCCCCCCCGGGTTACTGTTTCATCCCACCATGTCCCCCCTGGTTACTGTTTCATCCCACCATGTCCCCTCCCTGGTTACTGTTTCATCCCACCATGTCCCCCCCCCTTGTTACTGTTTCACCCCACCATGTCCCCCCTGGTTACTGTTTCATCCCACCATGTCCCCCCCCTGGTTACTGTTTCATCCCACCATGCCCCCCCTGGTTACTGTTTCATCCCACCATGTCCCCCCCTGGTTACTGTTTCATCCCACCATGTCCCCCCTGGTTACTGTTTCACCCCACCATGTCCCCCCCTGGTTACTGTTTCACCCCACCATGTCCCCCCCTGGTTACTGTTTCATCTCACCATGTCCCCCCCCCTGGTTACTGTTTCATCCCACCATGTCCCCCCCTGGTTACTGTTTCATCCCACCATGTCCCCCCCTAGTTACTGTTTCACCCCACCATGTCCCCCCTGGTTACTGTTTCATCCCACCATGTCCCCCCCTGGTTACTGTTTCATCCCACCATGTCCCCCCCTGGTTACTGTTTCATCCCACCATGTCCCCCCTGGTTACTGTTTCATCCCACCATGTCCCCCCCTGGTTACTGTTTGACCCCACCATGTCCCCCCCTGGTTACTGTTTCACCCCACCATGTCCCCCCTGGTTACTGTTTCATCCCACCATGTCCCCCCCTGGTTACTGTTTCATCCCACCATGTCCCCCCCTGGTTACTGTTTCATCCCACCATGTCCCCCCCTGGTTACTGTTTCACCCCACCATGTCCCCCCTGGTTACTGTTTCATCCCACCATGTCCCCCCCCCTGGCTACTGTTTCACCCCACCATGTCCCCCCCTCTGGTTACTGTTTCATCCCACCATGTCCTCCCCCTGGTTACTGTTTCATCCCACCATGTCCCCCCGCTGGTTACTGTTTCACCCCACCATGTCCCCCCTGGTTACTGTTTCATCCCACCATGTCCTCCCCCTGGTTACTGTTTCATCCCACCATGTCCCCCCCTGGTTACTGTTTCACCCCATCATGTCCCCCCCTGGTTACTGTTTCACCCCACCATGTCCCTCCCCTGGTTACTGTTTCACCCCACCATGTCCCCCCCTGGTTACTGTTTCATCCCACCATGTCCCCCCCTGGTTACTGTTTCATCCCACCATGTCCCCCCCTGGTTACTGTTTCACCCCACCATGTCCCCCCCTGGTTACTGTTTCATCCCACTATGTCCCCCCCTGGTTACTGTTTCATCCCACCATGTCCCCCCCTGGTTACTGTTTCACCCCATCATGTCCCCCCCTGGTTACTGTTTCACCCCACCATGTCCCTCCCCTGGTTACTGTTTCACCCCACCATGTCCCCCCCTGGTTACTGTTTCATCCCACCATGTCCCCCCCTGGTTACTGTTTCATCCCACCATGTCCCCCCTTGGTTACTGTTTCACCCCACCATGTCCCCCCCTGGTTACTGTTTCATCCCACCATGTCCCCCCCCTGGTTACTGTTTCATCCCACCATGTCCCCCCCTGGTTTCTGTTTCACCCCATCATGTCCCCCCCCTGGTTACTGTTTCATCCCACCATGTCCCCCCCCGGGTTACTGCTTCATCCCACCATGTCCCCCCTGGTTACTGTTTCATCCCACCATGTCCTCCCCCTGGTTACTGTTTCATCCCACCATGTCCCCCCCTGGTTACTGTTTCACCCCATCATGTCCCCCCCTGATTACTGTTTCACCCCACCATGTCCCTCCCCTGGTTACTGTTTCACCCCACCATGTCCCCCCCTGGTTACTGTTTCATCCCACCATGTCCCCCCTGGTTACTGTTTCATCCCACCATGTCCCCCCCTGGTTACTGTTTCACCCCACCATGTCCCCCCCTGGTTACTGTTTCATCCCACTATGTCCCCCCCTGGTTACTGTTTCATCCCACCATGTCCCCCCCCTGGTTACTGTTTCACCCCATCATGTCCCCCCCCTGGTTACTGTTTCACCCCACCATGTCCCTCCCCTGGTTACTGTTTCACCCCACCATGTCCCCCCCTGGTTACTGTTTCATCCCACCATGTCCCCCCCTGGTTACTGTTTCATCCCACCATGTTCCCCCTTGGTTACTGTTTCACCCCACCATGTCCCCCCCTGGTTACTGTTTCATCCCACCATGTCCCCCCCCTGGTTACTGTTTCATCCCACCATGTCCCCCCCTGGTTTCTGTTTCACCCCATCATGTCCCCCCCTAGTTACTGTTTCATCCCACCATGTCCCCCCCCGGGTTACTGTTTCATCCCACCATGTCCCCCCCTGGTTACTGTTTCATCCCACCATGTCCCCTCCCTGGTTACTGTTTCATCCCACCATGTCCCCCCCCTGGTTACTGTTTCACCCCACCATGTCCCCCCTGGTTACTGTTTCATCCCACCATGTCCCCCCCCTGGTTACTGTTTCATCCCACCATGCCCCCCCCCCTGGTTACTGTTTCATCCCACCATGTCCCCCCCTGGTTACTGTTTCATCCCACCATGTCCCCCCTGGTTACTTTTTCACCCCACCATGTCCCCCCCTGGTTACTGTTTCACCCCACCATGTCCCCCCTGGTTACTGTTTCATCTCACCATGTCCCCCCCCCTGGTTACTGTTTCATCCCACCATGTCCCCCCCTGGTTACTGTTTCATCCCACCATGTCCCCCCCTAGTTACTGTTTCACCCCACCATGTCCCCCCTGGTTACTGTTTCATCCCACCATGCCCCCCCTGGTTACTGTTTCATCCCACCATGTCCCCCCCTGGTTACTGTTTCATCCCACCATGTCCCCCCTGGTTACTGTTTCATCCCACCATGTCCCCCCCTGGTTACTGTTTGACCCCACCATGTCCCCCCCTGGTTACTGTTTCATCCCACCATGTCCCCCCTGGTTACTGTTTCATCCCACCATGTCCCCCCCTGGTTACTGTTTCATCCCACCATGTCCCCCCTGGTTACTGTTTCATCCCACCATGTCCCCCCCTGGTTACTGTTTCACCCCACCATGTCCCCCCCTGGTTACTGTTTCATCCCACCATGTCCCCCCCCTGGCTACTGTTTCACCCCACCATGTCCCCCCCCTCTGGTTACTGTTTCATCCCACCATGTCCTCCCCCTGGTTACTGTTTCATCCCACCATGTCCCCCCGCTGGTTACTGTTTCACCCCACCATGTCCCCCCTGGTTACTGTTTCATCCCACCATGTCCTCCCCCTGGTTACTGTTTCATCCCACCATGTCCCCCCCTGGTTACTGTTTCACCCCATCATGTCCCCCCCTGGTTACTGTTTCACCCCACCATGTCCCTCCCCTGGTTACTGTTTCACCCCACCATGTCCCCCCCTGGTTACTGTTTCATCCCACCATGTCCCCCCTGGTTACTGTTTCATCCCACCATGTCCCCCCCTGGTTACTGTTTCACCCCACCATGTCCCCCCCTGGTTACTGTTTCATCCCACTATGTCCCCCCCTGGTTACTGTTTCATCCCACCATGTCCCCCCCTGGTTACTGTTTCACCCCATCATGTCCCCCCCCTGGTTACTGTTTCACCCCACCATGTCCCTCCCCTGGTTACTGTTTCACCCCACCATGTCCCCCCCTGGTTACTGTTTCATCCCACCATGTCCCCCCTGGTTACTGTTTCATCCCACCATGTCCCCCCTTGGTTACTGTTTCACCCCACCATGTCCCCCCCTGGTTACTGTTTCATCCCACCATGTCCCCCCCCTGGTTACTGTTTCATCCCACCATGTCCCCCCCTGGTTTCTGTTTCACCCCATCATGTCCCCCCCCTGGTTACTGTTTCATCCCACCATGTCCCCCCCCCGGGTTACTGTTTCATCCCACCATGTCCCCCCTGGTTACTGTTTCATCCCACCATGTCCCCTCCCTGGTTACTGTTTCATCCCACCATGTCCCCCCCCTGGTTACTGTTTCACCCCACCATGTCCCCCCTGGTTACTATTTCATCCCACCATGTCCCCCCCCTGGTTACTGTTTCATCCCACCATGCCCCCCCCTGGTTACTGTTTCATCCCACCATGTCCCCCCCTGGTTACTGTTTCATCCCACCATGTCCCCCCTGGTTACTGTTTCACCCCACCATGTCCCCCCCTGGTTACTGTTTCACCCCACCATGTCCCCCCCTGGTTACTGTTTCATCCCACCATGTCCCCCCCTGGTTACTGTTTCATCCCACCATGTCCCCCCCCCTGGTTACTGTTTCACCCCACCATGTCCCCCCTGGTTACTGTTTCATCCCACCATGTCCCCCCCCTGGTTACTGTTTCATCCCACCATGTCCCCCCCCTGGTTACTGTTTCATCCCACCATGTCCCCCCTGGTTACTGTTTCACCCCACCATGTCCCCCCCTGGTTACTGTTTCACCCCACAATGTCCCCCCCCTGGTTACTGTTTCACCCCACCATGTCCCCCCCTGGTTACTGTTTCATCCCACCATGTCCCCCCTGGTTACTGTTTCACCCCACCATGTCCCCCCTGGTTACTGTTTCATCCCACCATGCCCCCCCTGGTTACTGTTTCATCCCACCATGTCCCCCCCTGGTTACTGTTTCATCCCACCATGTCCCCCCCTGGTTACTGTTTCATCCCACCATGTCCCCCCCCTGGTTACTGTTTCATCCCACCATGTCCCCTCCCTGGTTACTGTTTCATCCCACCATGTCCCCCCTGGTTACTGTTTCACCCCACCATGTCCCCCCCTGGTTACTGTTTCACCCCACCATGTCCCCCCCTGGTTACTGTTTCATCCCACCATGTCCCCCCCTGGTTACTGTTTCATCCCACCATGTCCCCCCCCTGGCTACTGTTTCACCCCACCATGTCCCCCCCCTCTGGTTACTGTTTCATCCCACCATGTCCTCCCCCTGGTTACTGTTTCATCCCACCATGTCCCCCCGCTGGTTACTGTTTCACCCCACCATGTCCCCCCTGGTTACTGTTTCATCCCACCATGTCCTCCCCCTGGTTACTGTTTCATCCCACCATGTCCCCCCCTGGTTACTGTTTCACCCCATCATGTCCCCCCCTGGTTACTGTTTCACCCCACCATGTCCCTCCCCTGGTTACTGTTTCACCCCACCATGTCCCCCCCTGGTTACTGTTTCATCCCACCATGTCCCCCCTGGTTACTGTTTCATCCCACCATGTCCCCCCCTGGTTACTGTTTCACCCCACCATGTCCCCCCCTGGTTACTGTTTCATCCCACTATGTCCCCCCCTGGTTACTGTTTCATCCCACCATGTCCCCCCCTGGTTACTGTTTCACCCCATCATGTCCCCCCCCTGGTTACTGTTTCACCCCACCATGTCCCTCCCCTGGTTACTGTTTCACCCCACCATGTCCCCCCCTGGTTACTGTTTCATCCCACCATGTCCCCCCTGGTTACTGTTTCATCCCACCATGTCCCCCCTTGGTTACTGTTTCACCCCACCATGTCCCCCCCTGGTTACTGTTTCATCCCACCATGTCCCCCCCCTGGTTACTGTTTCATCCCACCATGTCCCCCCCTGGTTTCTGTTTCACCCCATCATGTCCCCCCCCTGGTTACTGTTTCATCCCACCATGTCCCCCCCCCGGGTTACTGTTTCATCCCACCATGTCCCCCCCTGGTTACTGTTTCATCCCACCATGTCCCCTCCCTGGTTACTGTTTCATCCCACCATGTCCCCCCCCTGGTTACTGTTTCACCCCACCATGTCCCCCCTGGTTACTATTTCATCCCACCATGTCCCCCCCCTGGTTACTGTTTCATCCCACCATGCCCCCCCCTGGTTACTGTTTCATCCCACCATGTCCCCCCCTGGTTACTGTTTCATCCCACCATGTCCCCCCTGGTTACTGTTTCACCCCACCATGTCCCCCCCTGGTTACTGTTTCACCCCACCATGTCCCCCCCTGGTTACTGTTTCATCCCACCATGTCCCCCCCTGGTTACTGTTTCATCCCACCATGTCCCCCCCCCTGGTTACTGTTTCACCCCACCATGTCCCCCCTGGTTACTGTTTCATCCCACCATGTCCCCCCCCTGGTTACTGTTTCATCCCACCATGTCCCCCCCCTGGTTACTGTTTCATCCCACCATGTCCCCCCTGGTTACTGTTTCACCCCACCATGTCCCCCCCTGGTTACTGTTTCACCCCACAATGTCCCCCCCTGGTTACTGTTTCACCCCACCATGTCCCCCCCTGGTTACTGTTTCATCCCACCATGTCCCCCCTGGTTACTGTTTCACCCCACCATGTCCCCCCTGGTTACTGTTTCATCCCACCATGCCCCCCCTGGTTACTGTTTCATCCCACCATGTCCCCCCCTGGTTACTGTTTCATCCCACCATGTCCCCCCCTGGTTACTGTTTCATCCCACCATGTCCCCCCCCTGGTTACTGTTTCATCCCACCATGTCCCCTCCCTGGTTACTGTTTCATCCCACCATGTCCCCCCTGGTTACTGTTTCACCCCACCATGTCCCCCCCTGGTTACTGTTTCACCCCACCATGTCCCCCCCTGGTTACTGTTTCATCCCACCATGTCCCCCCCTGGTTACTGTTTCATCCCACCATGTCCCCCCCCTGGTTACTGTTTCACCCCACCATGTCCCCCCTGGTTACTGTTTCATCCCACCATGTCCCCCCCCTGGTTACTGTTTCATCCCACCATGTCCCCCCCTGGTTACTGTTTCACCCCATCATGTCCCCCCCTGGTTACTGTTTCACCCCACCATGTCCCTCCCCTGGTTACTGTTTCACCCCACTTTGTCCCCCCCTGGTTACTGTTTCATCCCACCATGTCCCCCCCTGGTTACTGTTTCATCCCACCATGTCCCCCCCCTGGTTACTGTTTCACCCCATCATGTCCCTCCCCTGGTTACTGTTTCATCCCACCATGTCCCCCCCCGGGTTACTGTTTCATCCCACCATGTCCCCCCCTGGTTACTGTTTCATCCCACCATGTCCCCCCCCGGGTTACTGTTTCATCCCACCATGTCCCCCCCTGGTTACTGTTTCATCCCACCATGTCCCCCCCCTGGTTACTGTTTCATCCCACCATGTCCCCCCCTGGTTACTGTTTCACCCCACCATGTCCCCCCTGGTTACTGTTTCATCTCACCATGTCCCCCCCCTGGTTACTGTTTCATCCCACCATGTCCCCCCCTGGTTACTGTTTCATCCCACCATGTCCCCCCCTAGTTACTGTTTCACCCCACCATGTCCCCCCTGGTTACTGTTTCATCCCACCATGCCCCCCCCTGGTTACTGTTTCATCCCACCATGTCCCCCCCTGGTTACTGTTTCATCCCACCATGTCCCCCCTGGTTACTGTTTCATCCCACCATGTCCCCCCCTGGTTACTGTTTGACCCCACCATGTCCCCCCCCCTGGTTACTGTTTCACCCCACCATGTCCTCCCCCTGGTTACTGTTTCATCCCACCATGTCCTCCCCCTGGTTACTGTTTCATCCCACCATGTCCCCCTGGTTACTGTTTCATCCCACCATGTCCCCCCCTGGTTACTGTTTCATCCCACCATGTCCCCCCTGGTTACTGTTTCATCCCACCATGTTCTCCCCCTGGTTACTGTTTCATCCCACCATGTCCCCCCTGGTTACTGTTTCATCCCACCATGTCCCCCCCTGGTTACTGTTTCATCCCACCATGTCCCCCCCTGGTTACTGTTTCATCCCACCATGTCCTCCCCCGAAGTTACTGTTTCACCCTACCATGTCCCCCCCTGGTTACTGTTTCACCCCCCCCCATGTCCCCCCCCTGGTTACTGTTTCACCCCACCATGTCTCCCCCTGGTTACTGTTTCACCCCACCATGTCCTCCCCCTGGTTACTGTTTCATCCCACCATGTCCTCCCCTGGTTACTGTTTCATCCCACCATGTCCCCCCCCTGGTTACTGTTTCATCCCACCATGTCCTCCCCCTGGTTACTGTTTCACCCCACCATGTCCCCCCCTGGTTACTGTTTCATCCCACCATGCCCCCCCCTGGTTACTGTTTCACCCCACCATGTCCCCCCCTGGTTACTGTTTCACCCCACCATGTCCCCCCCTGGTTACTGTTTCACCCCACCATGTCCCCCCCTGGTTACTGTTTCACCCCACCATGTCCCTCCCTGGTTACTGTTTCACCCCACCATGTCACCCCCTGGTTACTGTTTCACCCCACCATGTCCCCCCCTGGTTACTGTTTCACCCCACCATGTCCTTCCCTGGTTACTGTTTCACCCCACCATGTCCCCCCCTGGTTACTGTTTCACCCCACCATGTCCCCCCCTGGTTACTGTTTCACCCCACCATGTCCCCCCTGGTTACTGTTTCACCCCACCATGTCCCCCCCTGGTTACTGTTTTACCCCACCATGTCCCCCCCCTGGTTACTGTTTTACCCCACCATGTCCCCCCCCCCCCTGGTTACTGTTTCACCCCACCATGTCCCCCCCTGGTTACTGTTTCATCCCACCATGTCCCCCCCTGGTTACTGTTTCATCCCACCATGTCCCCCCCTGGTTACTGTTTCATCCCACCATGTCCCCCCCTGGTTACTGTTTCACCCCACCATGTCCCCCCCTGGTTACTGTTTCATCCCACCATGTCCCCCCCTGGTTACTGTTTCATCCCACCATGTCCCCCCCTGGTTACTGTTTCATCCCACCATGTCCCCCCTGGTTACTGTTTCACCCCACCATGTCCCCCCCCTGGTTACTGTTTCATCCCACCATGTCCCCCCTTCCTGGCTACTGTTTCACCCCACCATGTCCCCCCCCCTCTGGTTACTGTTTCATCCCACCATGTCCCCCCCTGGTTACTGTTTCACCCCACCATGTCCCCCCCTGGTTACTGTTTCATCCCACCATGTCCCCCCCTGGTTACTGTTTCACCCCACCATGTCCCCCCCTGGTTACTGTTTCATCCCACCATGTCCTCCCCCTGGTTACTGTTTCATCCCACCATGTCCCCCCGCTGGTTACTGTTTCACCCCACCATGTCCCCCCTGGTTACTGTTTCATCCCACCATGTCCTCCCCCTGGTTACTGTTTCATCCCACCATGTCCCCCCCTGGTTACTGTTTCACCCCATCATGTCCCCCCCTGGTTACTGTTTCACCCCACCATGTCCCTCCCCTGGTTACTGTTTCACCCCACCATGTCCCCCCCTGGTTACTGTTTCATCCCACCATGTCCCCCCCTGGTTACTGTTTCATCCCACCATGTCCCCCCCTGGTTACTGTTTCACCCCACCATGTCCCCCCCTGGTTACTGTTTCATCCCACTATGTCCCCCCCTGGTTACTGTTTCATCCCACCATGTCCCCCCCTGGTTACTGTTTCACCCCATCATGTCCCCCCCCTGGTTACTGTTTCACCCCACCATGTCCCTCCCCTGGTTACTGTTTCACCCCACCATGTCCCCCCTGGTTACTGTTTCATCCCACCATGTCCCCCCCTGGTTACTGTTTCATCCCACCATGTCCCCCCCTGGTTTCTGTTTCACCCCATCATGTCCCCCCCTGGTTACTGTTTCATCCCACCATGTCCCCCCCTGGTTACTGTTTCATCCCACCATGTCCCCTCCCTGGTTACTGTTTCATCCCACCATGCCCCCCCCTGGTTACTGTTTCACCCCATCATGTCCCCCCCCTGGTTACTGTTTCACCCCACCATGTCCCTCCCCTGGTTACTGTTTCACCCCACCATGTCCCCCCCTGGTTACTGTTTCATCCCACCATGTCCCCCCCCCTGGTTACTGTTTCATCCCACCATGTCCCCCCCTGGTTTCTGTTTCACCCCATCATGTCCCCCCCCTGGTTACTGTTTCATCCCACCATGTCCCCCCCTGGTTACTGTTTCATCCCACCATGTCCCCTCCCTGGTTACTGTTTCATCCCACCATGTCCCCCCCCCTGGTTACTGCTTCACCCCACCATGTCCCCCCTGGTTACTGTTTCATCCCACCATGTCCCCCCCCTGGTTACTGTTTCATCCCACCATGCCCCCCCTGGTTACTGT
Organism: Procambarus clarkii; assembly: GCF_040958095.1. Taxonomy (NCBI): domain Eukaryota; kingdom Metazoa; phylum Arthropoda; class Malacostraca; order Decapoda; family Cambaridae; genus Procambarus; species Procambarus clarkii. The sequence goes on from NC_091212.1 coordinate 26,843,463, forward strand.
TTCATCCCACCATGTCCCCCCCTGGTTACTGTTTCATCCCACCATGTCCCCCCTGGTTACTGTTTCACCCCACCATGTCCCCCCCTGGTTACTGTTTCACCCCACCATGTCCCCCCCTGGTTACTGTTTCATCCCACCATGTCCCCCCCTGGTTACTGTTTCATCCCACCATGTCCCCCCCCCTGGTTACTGTTTCACCCCACCATGTCCCCCCTGGTTACTGTTTCATCCCACCATGTCCCCCCCCTGGTTACTGTTTCATCCCACCATGTCCCCCCCTTGGTTACTGTTTCATCCCACCATGTCCCCCCTGGTTACTGTTTCACCCCACCATGTCCCCCCCTGGTTACTGTTTCACCCCACCATGTCCCCCCCCTGGTTACTGTTTCACCCCACCATGTCCCCCCTGGTTACTGTTTCATCCCACCATGTCCCCCCCTGGTTACTGTTTCACCCCACCATGTCCCCCCTGGTTACTGTTTCATCCCACCATGTCCCCCCCCTGGTTACTGTTTCATCCCCCCATGTCCCCCCCCTGGTTACTGTTTCATCCCACCATGTCCCCCCTGGTTACTGTTTCACCCCACCATGTCCCCCCCTGGTTACTGTTTCACCCCACCATGTCCCCCCCTGGTTACTGTTTCACCCCACCATGTCCCCCCCTGGTTACTGTTTCATCCCACCATGTCCCCCCCTGGTTACTGTTTCACCCCACCATGTCCCCCCTGGTTACTGTTTCATCCCACCATGCCCCCCCTGGTTACTGTTTCATCCCACCATGTCCCCCCCTGGTTACTGTTTCATCCCACCATGTCCTCCCCCTGGTTACTGTTTCATCCCACCATGTCCCCCCCCTGGTTACTGTTTCACCCCATCATGTCCCCCCTGGTTACTGTTTCACCCCACCATGTCCCTCCCCTGGTTACTGTTTCACCCCACTATGTCCCCCCCTGGTTACTGTTTCACCCCATCATGTCCTCCCCCTGGTTACTGTTTCACCCCACCATGTCCCCCCTGGTTACTGTTTCACCCCACTATGTCCCCCCCCTGGTTACTGTTTTACCCCACTATGTCCCCCCTGGTTACTGTTTCACCCCACCATGTCCCCCCCTGGTTACTGTTTCACCCCACCATGCCCCCCTGGTTACTGTTTCATCCCACCATGTCCCCTCCCTGGTTACTGTTTCATCCCACCATGCCCCCCCCTGGTTACTGTTTCATCCCACCATGCCCCCCCTGGTTACTGTTTCATCCCACCATGTCCCCTCCCCTGGTTACTGTGTCATGCCACCATGACCTCCCCTGGTTACTGTTTCATCCCACCATGTCCCATCCCTGGTTACTGTTTCATCCCACCATGTCCCCCCCTGGTTACTGTTTCATCCCACCATGCCCCCCATGTTTACTGTTTCACCCTACCATGTCCTCCCCTGGTTACTGTTTCATCCCACCATGACCTCCCCTGGTTACTGTTTCATCCCACCATGTCCCCCCTGGTTACTGTTTCACCCCACCATGTCCCCCCCCCGCCCCTGACCAGACTAAGTTCTAAAGGGTGATGAAGGACACTACAGCCGAATTGAAAGCAAAGGTTAAGAGATTGATCGAAACTAGAAACGCCAAGAAATCCGGACTCCACCTGCCAAAGATTATTGGGGAATATAAACCTGGGTATGCGTATGGAAATGTCAAGACACACAAGCCTGGAAACCCACTTTGGCCATTCATCAGCCAGATACCCACACCCACGTACAGACTGGCGAAGCGACTCAACGGCTTGCTGACTCCTTATGTCCCTTGCGCCTTCAGCCTGAAGTCTCCAAAGGAATTTGTTGACTTACTGCGGGGAACACGGGCCACAGGGATAAGAGCCTCGTTGGACGTAGAATCTCTGTTTACCAACGTACCTGTGGATGAAACAATCGGGATGATAGCGGACAGAGTGTATTGTGATCCGGCCTGTACTCCTCTTGACATACCAGAAAACATTCTAAGGAAACTACTCCAAGCTTGTACTAAAGAGGCACCCTTCTTGAGCCCGGATGGGCACATGTATAAGCAAGTAGATGGGGTCACCATGGGTTCTCCCCTAGGTGTCCTGTTTGCGAACTTCTACATGGGTACCATCGAACATGTCTTAGTCGACATGAACTTGAAACCGGCCATATACTGCAGGTATGTTGACGACATATTTACACAGGTACCTGATGTCAGACATCTGCAGGAGCTGAAGGAGGCATTTGAGCGGAATTCTGTGTTACATTTCACTTACGAGATGGAGAAGGATGGGAAGCTGCCCTTTCTAGATGTAACAGTCATGGAAAGGAGCGGAGGTTTCCACACTGCAGTCTACACTTAGGAAACAAACATAGGAATGTGCCTCAATGCCAACAGTGACTGCCCAGACAGGTACAAGAGGAGTGTTGTTAACGCTTACGTCGACCGTGCTCTCAGCCACAGCTCAGGATGGAAGCAAGTCGATGAAGAACTCTGTAGGGTAAGGCAGGTCCTAGTCAACAATGGCTTCTCCAATTTTTTCGTTGAAGACATCATAAGAAGGAAGGTGAAACGCCATGCAACCTCTGAAGAGACAACTAACACAATACCTGTACCCCCTATTAGACTATTTTACAGGAACTTCTTTTCCACAGCTCATAAAACGGAGGAAAGGGTCCTGAAAGATATTGTTAATAGAAACGTTATCCCTACAGACAAAAATCAGAAGATACAATTGACGATTTACTATAAAACCAAAAAAACGGCCAACCTACTCATGAGAAACTCTCTAGACATAAAGCAGAACGCTTTAAAATAAACCAATGTCGTCTATGCCTTCAAATGCCCACTTGGGGACTTCAAGCCTCAAAGAACTCAGTATATAGGCAAGACAACAACATCTCTTTCCAGGCGATTAACGATGCATAAGCAATAGGGCTCCATTAAGGAACATATAATCTCTTCCCACAACCAGACCATCACCAGAGAAGTCTTAACAAAAAACACGGAAATCATCGATAGATACAGTGATAGCAGACGGCTTGATATCTGCGAGGCACTACACATTAAGAAGTCAACACCAGCAATCAACAGCCAATTAATGCACAACTATATTCTACCCACTTCAAGACTCCACACCAATATAGAAGCATCAAGAAATATAGGCCAATAGGCCCTTTGTAGTTACTTCCGTTCTTCCCTTTAACTTACCCAATATTATACCCATTGTTTCGTGTTCTGTCTTGTGTTGAAAGTTTGTTTTCACCTCATCCAAAAATGTTGTATCATATCACATCACCCAAATGCAGGTATAAAATGAAAGCTGTTTAAACTCTGTTTAGTGTTTGCAGGTTATAGTTGTGTGTGTGTAAACTAAAGTCTTTGAAAATGTAATAAGTTATTACGAAACGCGTTCAAGTGTCGCGTCAGACTAGAAATAGAAATGAATTTTGGAGAATTGATTTTTCAATTACCATCGACAGTGAAAAGAAACATAAGAAATATTGAGAAAATTCGTGTTAGAATTATTGATCTTACTTTTTCGGTCATATTTAATAATATATGTCTACAGGAAAGACTGCTACCAATATATATATATATATATATATATATATATAATGTGTGTGTGTGTCTGTGTGTGTGTGTGTGTGTGTCTGTGTGTGTGTGTGTGTGTGTGTGTGTGTGTATATCACGAAAATAAACACGTGATTACAAATGTGACAGTGTCAGACCACGGAGGAAAATTGAAACAGGAATTTCCTTAAGTACTTTCGTATATTAGTACATCTTCAGAAGAAGTCAAATTGACACTCACTCCTTCTGAAGATGTATTAATATACGAAAGTACTTAAGGAAATTCCTATTTCAATTTTCCTCCGTGGTCTGACACTGTCATATATATATATATATATATATATATATAATATATATATATATATATATATATATATATATATATATATATTATATATATATATATATATATATATATATATAATATGGAGGACTTCCTCATATCATTCGTTGTACTTTGTTTGCAGAGAATAGATCACAACAACGTAGTTGAACACAAACCAGCACACACAACATACACACACACACACACACACACACACACACACACACACACACAACATACACACACACACACACACACACACACACACACACACACGCTAATATATGAGAGTGACAGTGTTTCAGTCCGTGCGGGACCCCTGATCAGTTCGAGTCAATTTCTGTTGCCTTTGGGTGGTATTGATCTTTGAGGCGTGCAGTATTGGTCTGATCCAGCTGTGATTGCGGTTGTAGCGGGTGGTAGATAATTTAACTGGTTTTAAGGTCAAGTAATTGATTTGTTAAGTGGAACTGCTGTTCATAGCGAGAGTATATTGAATAATCATAAACAATTGTGTTTTTATTGATGATCTAACAAACTGTTTCTCCCTGGCAGGTATGCACATGTGATCGCAGCAGTTGGGGCTGCAGGTGACAGATGTGTGAGTGGTGGTCACAGGTGCTGGCTTGAAGTCATCAGTACCACCACTACACTCTACGCCTCTACACACTCGTCTTATACACTCGCCGTCTTAGTAAAGTATATTGATCTTGTTAACTACTGTAGTACTGTTCTCTGAGAGAAGGAGCAAAGGAGTGTGTATGTGTGTGTGTGTGTTTTAGATTGGAGAGAATCTTGTGACCAAAATCCTGTATGCCAAAGGGAACAATTGTTTTTATGTCATTAGATGCTGTAGAAACCATAGAAATTCGAAGAGAGTTGACTACTAAAGGCCAGGCATCACACACGAGATGAGACCTGGGTGTGTGGGAGTCTTGGGCAGGACTTGGTCTGTGAGGGACTCAGTACCATAGTACTTCAGGGACCAGGGTACTTAGTCCTCCTCCTCCCCGTACCATAGACAAGTAAGTGTACCGCTCACAGATACTTGATGAAGGTCTACCCTGGAGTCGAACCCACGAGTTCGGGATTATTAGCCATTTACCCACCTTGCCAATCGGAAGCCGCCGATTGCAAAGTGGCTAATGCAACCGGAGGGCTTGTCCGGTAGATAGCAATTTGTGCCAGGTCGCAATGGGAATTTTGATGCAAATTCTATATATTTAGAATTTTGATACAAAGTGTATATATTTAGAATTTGAACATGAAAATCTGTCGAGAGAGCACATCCGTTCGTTGTGGCAATAACTGGTTTTGCAAGTATAAAGCTTTCCGAGGCATTTCGGTCGGGTTGTAATTTTAGCTTTGCACTGATGGAAGTTTATATTGCGAGGCCGTCAGTACCGCTCGAGGCCGTCAGTACCGCTCGAGGCCGTCAGTACCGCTCGAGGCCGTCAGTACCGCTCGAGGCCGTCAGTACCGCTCGAGGCCGTCAGTACCGCTCGAGGCCGTCAGTACCGCTCGAGGCCGTCAGTACCGCTCGAGGCCGTCAGTACCGCTCGAGGCCGTCAGTACCGCTCGAGGCCGTCAGTACCGCTCGAGGCCGTCAGTACCGCTCGAGGCCAAGGAGAACCCTTGAGAGAAAATAACCAAACAACCTTATGCCTAAAGTAAACTGAGGCGAATCTAGTTTACATGCACTTAACACCTGTGAATTAATTACCCGCGACTTCTCAGGAATATCCTGGCGAGATACTCACATGACTCACAAGGATGTACTCAGTGACAGTGAGTATGTCAGTATAGCACATAGCAGTATATTATCAGGGGCAAGCACAGTCGGTTTGGTTATATAGCACTGGGACTGGACCTGAGGACGGGGAGAAGGTGCACAACCTTTTGCACCATCGGGTATCGAACGCCGACCTTGCGGGAAGCGAGGCTGTCGCTCTATGGACCATTCCACGTGGTTGAAAACAATTTGTCAGGTGAAATATCAATTGTACATTAACAAAAAAACTCACATGAAGGCTTAACAATGACCCAGGTACTTTAGAGACGAGAAGAATGACCAACTGATTCCTGTCTTACAGCATCGTGTCCTAAGGGAGGAAATAGACTCACGGGGATGGCTTGATAACGGCTACATCAGTAGTGCTATTATCTACACACTCTCTATGGTTAGGTTTGGTTAAGGTTACTTTAGGTTAAGTTAGATTAGGTTAGGCTAGGTTAGGTTTCACTACGTTTGGTTATGTTAATACTATGTGTTATTGACAGTATGAAATGTGGAATTCAAAAACTATTTCAGTGTACCCGAGAATTCCACTTACAGAATACTAAATTCTTAAAAAAAAAAGTTTTCAGCATGCACTTTTTACATTTTAAACCAACAATTTATAATGCATTAAAGTTTTAACATGAAAATAATCTCTGTTTAGGACTAAGGTTCACTTTAAAGTTTACATTGTAGACTATTACTGGTGCCATAATATGCTTTCACACCATCACAAATATGAAAATAACTATCCAGGTGGTTTGAGGGGGGGGGGGGGGGTAGGTGTGGTCTGAGGACGGGCACTTTACAGAGGGTCGTAGTACCTTTTGGGCAAAGTATTGCCGAGTGTGGTGAAGGCCAACCATGTCTAGTATAGAATGGCTGTGTTTGTCTGGTGTTGAGTGGCCGTGTCTGGCGGTAACAAGAGAACAAGAGCACTCAGCATAAGAGTGGAACCTGAGTGACAACCACTCTAACAGCAGGTAGTGACAACTGTTCCCTACGACTGCTGGTCACGTCATGTCATGTCAGGTCATGTCAGGTCAGGTCATGTCATGTCATGTCAGGTCAGGTCATGTCTGGTCAGGTCATGTCATGTCTGGTCAGGTCAGGTGTCCAGTGTGTAGGAGATGATAGATATGTCGTGGCCTTTGCTAATCCAATTGTTGTTATCAATCTAGTTCCAAATACATCAATCGTTTAAAAGCTGGAATCATACAGTGAGTGAAGCAGAGAGTGAGGGCTGTGTGGTTGTGTGTACTCACCTAGCTGCACTCATCTAATTGTGCTTGCGGGATCGAGCATTGATTCTTGGATCCCGCCTTTCTAGTCATCGGTTGTTTACAGCAATGACTCCTGTCCTATTTCCCTATTATACCTAGTTTTAAAGTTATCAATAGAGTTTGCTTCCACAACCTGTTCCTTAAGTGCATTCCATTTTTCCACTACTCTCACGCTAAAACAGAACTTCCTAACATCTCTGCGACTCATCTGAGTTTCCAGCTTCCACCCATGTTCCCTCGTTCTGTTACTATTCCGTGTGAACATTTCGTCTATGTCCACTCCGTCAATTCCCCTGAGTATTTTATACGTTCCTATCATATTCCCTCTCTCCCTTCTTTTTTCTAGTGTCGTAAGGTTCAGTTCCTTCAGGAGCTTTTCATACCCCATCCCTCGTAACTCTGGGACGAGCTTCGTCGCAAACTTCTGAATCATTTCCAGTTTCTTTGTGTTACTTCAGATGGGGACTACATGATGAGGCGGCATACTCTAAGACGGGTCTCACGTAGGCAGTATAAAGCGCCCTAGATGCCTCCTTACTTAGGTTTCTGAATGATGTTCTAACTTTTGCCAGTGTAGAGTACGCTGCTGTCGTTATCCTATTTATATGTGCCTCAGGAGTAAGACTAGGTGTTACGTCCACCCCCAGGTCTCTCTCTCGAGATGTCAGAGGAAGGCAGTTCCCCTTTATCGTGTACTGTCCCTTTGAGTCTCCTATCACCTGATCCCATTTCTACAACTTTACATTTGCTCGTGTTGAACTCCAGTAGCCATTTCTCTGACCATCTCTGCAACCAATTTAAGTCCTTTTCGAGGATCCTACAATCCTCATGTCACAACTCTTCTCATTAATTTTGCGTCATCCGCGAACATCGACATGTAGGATTCTACTCCTGTAAACATGTCGTGAGTGAGTGAGTGTGTGTGTGTGTGTGTGTGTGTGTGTGTGTGTGTGTGTGTGTGTGTGTGTGTGTGTGTGTGTGTGTGTGTGTGTGTGTGTGTGTGTGTATTCGCCTAGTTGTGCTTGCGGGGGTTGAGCTCTGCTCTTTCGGCCCGCCTTTCAACTGTAACTAACTACTAACTAATTTCGCCCCCCCCCCCCACACACACACACATACACAGGAAGACAAAGGAAGAACAAAAGAACTTTGAAGAACAAGAAGAACAGAACTTTGTTCTGGACAAAGGAAGAACTGGATGACAAACGAGAGGGCCTCATAATGGTCATGAGAGATATTATTGTGCAAGCAGATAAAGATAAATCACGACTGTTGATACTGGGGGACTTCAACTTTAGAGCAATAGACTGGGAGGCCTATGAAGCAAGAACGGAGGACTTTTGGACATGCAGATTTGTGAACCTCATTCTGGAGACATTCTTGTATCAACACATAAAGCAAGCCACAAGAATGAGGGAAGGAGATGTACCGTCAGTACTGGATCTAGTATTCACCAGGAAAGAAGAAGAGATTTTTGACATCCAGTACCTTCCTCCCTTGGGAAAGAGTGATCTCGTCCTGTTAGACATTAAATATGCTTTAAGATATCATCTAGAAGAAAATGGGGACATTGAAACAGTTGATAAACTCGATTTAAGGAGAGGCAACTATGGGGAACTTCGAAATTTTTTTAATGAGTGTAATTGGACAGAATTGTTGCTAGGCAGGGAAGTAAATGAAATGTATGCCAAATTTTTAAAACTATACGAGGAAGGCACACAAACATTCATACCAAAACAGAGAAGCAGGGCCAGAAAACAGGATTGGTTCGACAGAAATTGTGAGAGGGCAAGAGACCAAAAGACACAAAAATGGAATCAGTATAGGAAGAGGCCAAACCCCCAAACATACCAGCGATACAAAGATGCGAGAAACAACTATACAGCAGTAAGGAGAGAGGCAGAAAGAAATTTTGAAAAAGGGATAGCAAATATATGTAAAACAGAACCGGGCCTATTTTACAAATTCATAAACAACAAATTGCAGGTAAAGGATAATATCCAGAGGTTGAAAATGGGAAACAGATTCACGGAAAATGAAAAGGAAATGTGTGAAACATTAAATGAAAAGTTCCAAAGTGTGTTTGTACAAAATGAAATCTTCAGAGAACCAGACACAATAAGAATTCCAGAGAACAACATAGAGCGGATAGAGGTGTCTAGAGATGAAGTGGAAAATATGCTAAAGGAGCTCGGGAAGAACAAAGCAGCTGGCCCAGATGGCGTTTCACCATGGGTTCTGAGAGAATGTGCATCTGAGCTCAGCATTCCACTTCACCTGATCTTTCAGGCATCCCTGTGTACAGGAATCGTAGCAGACGGGTGGAAACAGGCTAACATAGTTCCAATCTACAAAAGTGGCAGCAGGGAAGACCCCCTCAATTATAGACCAGTATCATTGACAAGTGTAATAGTGAAAGTATTGGAAAAGCTAATCAAAACTAAATGGGTAGAACACCTGGAGAGAAATTATATAATATCAGACAGACAGTATGGTTTTCGATCTGGAAGATCCTGTGTATCGAATTTACTCAGTTTCTATGATCGAGCCACAGAGATATTACAGGAAAGAGATGGTTGGGTTGACTGCATCTATCTGGACCTAAAAAAGGCTTTCGACAGAGTTCCACATAAGAGGTTCTGGAAACTGGAAAATATTGGAGGGGTGACAGGTAAGCTTCTATCATACCTTGAGGCTACCTTGAGGTGCTTCCGGGGCTTAGTGTCCCCGCGGCCCGGTCGTCGACCAGGCCTCCTGGTTGCTGGACTGATCAACCAGGCTGTTAGACGCGGCTGCTCGCAGCCTGACGTATGAGTCACAGCCTGGTTGATCAGGTATCCTTTGGAGGTGCTTATTCAGTTCTCTCTTGAACACTGTAAGGGGTTTGCCAGTTATGCCCCTTATGTGTAGTGGAAGCGTGTTGAACAGTCTCGGGCCTCTGATGTTGATAGAGTTCTCTCTCAGAGTACCTGTTGCACCTCTGCTTTTCAACGGGGGTATTCTGCACATCCTGCCATGTCTTCTGGTCTCATGTGGTGTTATTTCTGTGTGCAGGTTTGGGACCAGCCCCTCAATTATTTTCCACGTGTAAATTATTATGTATCTCTCCCGCCTGCGCTCAAGGGAGTACAGATTTAGGCTCTTTAGTCGGTCCCAGTAATTTAGATGTTTTACTGAGTGGATTCTAGCAGTAAAGGATCTCTGCACGCTCTCTAGGTCAGCAATTTCTCCAGCTTTGAAAGGGGCTATCATTGTGCAGCAGTACTCCACTCTAGAGAGCACAAGCGTTTTGAAAAGTATCATCATCGGTATAGCATCTCTAGTGTGAAAAGTTCTTGTTATCCAACCTGTCATTTTTCTTGCAGTTGTGACGGCTACTTTATTGTGTTCTTTAAATGTAAGGTCTTCCGACATGAGTACACCCAGGTCCTTTACATTGCCTTTTCGTTCTATGTTATGATTTGCCTGAGTTTTGTACGTGGTTTCTGTTTTTATATTTTCAATTTTTCCGTAGCGCATGAGCTGAAACTTATCCTCGTTGAACACCATATTATTTTCTGTAGCCCATAGAAAGACCTGATCTACATCTGATTGGAGGTTTGCCGTGTCCTCTATGTTGCCAACTCTCATGAAAATCCTAGTGTCATCTGCAAAGGATGATACAGTGCTATAGGTTGTGTTCTGGTCTATGTCCGATATGAGGATGAGAAAAAGTACTGGAGCAAGCACAGTACCCTGGGGGACTGAGCTCTTCACGGTTGATGGGCTGGATTTTATTTTGTTGACTATTACACATTGGGTTCTGTCAGTCAGGAAATTGTAGATCCATCTGCCTATTTTCCCGGTAATTCCTTTTGAACGCATTTTATGTGCAATAACACCATGGTCACATTTATCAAAAGCTTTTTCTTTTTTTCATGGATGAAAAATTTTCTGACTGATAGAAAAATGAGGGCAGTAATCAGAGGCAACGTATCGGAATGGAGGAATGTCACAAGTGGAGTACCACAGGGTTCAGTTCTTGCACCAGTGATATTTATTGTCTACATAAATGATCTACCAGTTGGTATACAGAATTATATGAACTCCCCCCTCTCTCCTCTCTCTCTCTCTCTCTCTCTCTCTCTCTCTCTCTCTCTCTCTCTCTCTCTCTCTCTCTCTCTCTTTCTTTCTTTTTTTTGTTTTCTTTTTATTTTCCCTCCCCTCCCTCCTCTACCCCCTCCCTCCCCCCCCCGCCCCTCAAGCATGCTACATATTACACTATCCATTATACATTATTCAAGGTGGCGTTTATTGGATTCGTTATATAATGTAGACCAACTCTGGTATACCGCCCGTGTCTGCCTGGTGTATACCTCCGTGTCTGCCTGGTGTATACCGCCCGTGTCTGCCTGGTGTATACCGCCCGTGTCTGCCTGGTGTATACCGGCCGTGTCTGCCTGGTGTATACCTCCGTGTCTGCCTGGTGTATACCGCCCGTGTCTGCCTGGTGTATACCGCCCGTGTCTGCCTGGTGTATACCGCCCGTGTCTGCCTGGTGTATACCGGCCGTGTCTGTCTGGTGTATACCGCCCGTGTCTGCCTGGTACCAGAGGCGACCTTGAACTTTCCAGCCCTCAGGAATGCTCATTAATTTTCTATATTATTTTTTAATAGAGAGAGAGTTTCTGGAATTAAAATTATCACAATAGAGTCAAATATAATAATAATAGACCTAATGATTATCATATAGTGATAATTGTAGTATGAAAATATAATTATGACAGCAAGCTCTCACTACTTGGTACTGTAGTAGTTACTTAACACCGCGCCTCATTAACACCTCACTAACCCTCTCACTAACGACGCAATAACACCTCACAAACACCTCACTAACGACGCACTAACACCTCACAAACACCTCACTAACTCCTCACTAACTCCTCACTAACACCTCACTAGCGCCTCATTAACATCTCACTAACGAAAGCCTAAGATTTTCAGAATTACATTTCTCTGTGTTAGGCGTTTGAAGGATTTGTATTAAACAGTTTGATTTCCTTAGTTTATTGGTGACAACAGTTGGAGATGGCCAACGATATTGTCCGGACTAAACAGGTGAACAGCTCTCTTAATCATTCCTAGTCGGGGGTATACATTGAGGGAGCAGTTACAAGGTACTTAGAACTGTAATTAGTGATTGTGGTAGTTGCATAACTGCTGCTTGTTATGGGCGAGCCCCGAAGTCCCGTGGGGGTGTGGGCGAACCCCTGTGTATCCTCCCCCCCACACTGCTGGTCTGTGTATCCTCCCCCCACACTGCTGGTCTGTATATCCTCCCCCACACTGCTGGTCTGTGTATCCTCCCCCCACACTGCTGGTCTGTGTATCCTCCCCCCACACTGCTGGTCTGTGTATCCTCCCCCCACACTGCTGGTCTGTGTATCCTCCCCCACACTGCTGGTCTGTGTATCCTCCCCCCACACTGCTGGTCTGTGTATCCTCCCCCAACACTGCTGGTCTGTGTATCCTCCCCCCCACACTGCTGGTCTGTGTATCCTCCCCCCACACTGCTGGTCTGTGTATCCTCCCCCACACTGCTGGTCTGTGTATCCTCCCCCCCACACTGCTGGTCTGTGTATCCTCCCCCCACACTGCTGGTCTGTGTATCCTCCCCCACACTGCTGGTCTGTGTATCCTCCCCCCACACTGCTGGTCTGTGTATCCTCCCCCACACTGCTGGTCTGTGTATCCTCCCCCCACACTGCTGGTCTGTGTATCCTCCCCCCACACTGCTGGTCTGTGTATCCTCCCCCACACTGCTGGTCTGTGTATCCTCCCCCCACACTGCTGGTCTGTGTATCCTCCCCCACACTGCTGGTCTGTGTATCCTCCCACCACACTGCTGGTCTGTGTATCCTCCCCCACGCTGCTGGTCTGTGTATCCTCCACCACACTGCTGGTCTGTGTATCCTCCCCCCCCCCCCACACTGCTGGTCTGTGTATCCTCCCCCACACTGCTGGTCTGTGTATCCTCCCCCACACTGCTGGTCTGTGTATCCTCCCCCACACTGCTGGTCTGTGTATCCTCCCCCTCCACACTGTTGGTCTGTGTATCCTCCCCCACACTGCTGGTCTGTGTATCCTCCCCCACACTGCTGGTCTGTGTATCCTCCCACCACACTGCTGGTCTGTGTATCCTCCCCCACACTGCTGGTCTGTGTATCCTCCCCCACACTGCTGGTCTGTGTATCCTCCCCCCCCCCCCCCCACACTGCTGGTCTGTGTATCCTCCCTGTAACACCCATGATCCCCCCCCCCCTTAGAGTTCACACCCAGGGAAGCCTTCTCCAAGAGGTCAGCCCAGATGACCTCCGGTTTATCTTGTATATTGATTAAAAATTCCTGGGTTAGTCTTAGTCAGCATAGTTTCAAGTATGTAATATTTCATGCAAGGAAATTAGACTCCAGATTCTTATGTGTAAACATCCCTGGATCTCCCCCTTTTGGCCAGGTCAGAGGTCAGTCACACACGTAATTAATAACTCCTCTCTTGAAGAGTGTAGGGTGAATGTCAAACAAGCTTTTTGAAATATTTCTTGAGTGTACACTCTTGGTGGGTAGCAACAGCAGATCTCCCCCTCCCCCTGTGGGGGTTGTATATAGAGGGCCTGTAGGAACATAGGAAAGGCAGAGGGCGGTACACCGGGATCGAAAGCGGGGCTGTGAAGAACATCTCAGCCCGGGAGAGAGATAGCTTAAGGTAATGTGTGTGATCTCTGAGTTTTTGTTCCATGTCCAAATTTCTTAACTTTGTGCCAGTGTTAGTGTAGCATTTATAAGTAGTGATTGACATAATTTTGGTCTCAATAAACTCGTTAAATTTCCCGTCTGTGTCAATTGTTGAATCCTCTTAGCCTTTTGGATATAGTGGCTGACAACCGTCCCATAATTAATGACAGTCATAGAAAGTACTCTCCAAGTCAAGCAATGTTTCTTGCCTCGTTGCTTGATATAGTCTCAATGGTCCAAGGCAGATGGTGGCAGCGTATTTCATCCTGTGTTAGCATCTCCTTGTTGGCAGTGTACTTTGTAGTCCCGGTGTAACCATCATATGTCAGCCCATAACAGTGTTACCAAGTGCAACCGATGAGGAAGTGTTACTCAGGATAGTTTAGTGTTCCATTATAGTGGTACATTTTAGGGTGGTGTTACAATAGAGTGGTGTTACATCCCCCCCCCCACACTGCTGGTCTGTGTATCCTCCCCCACACTGCTGGTCTGTGTATCCTCCCCCACACTGCTGGTCTGTGTATCCTCCCACCACACTGCTGGTCTGTGTATCCTCCCCCACACTGCTGGTCTGTGTATCCTCCCCCACACTGCTGGTCTGTGTATCCTCCCCCACACTGCTGGTCTGTGTATCCTCCCCCACACTGCTGGTCTGTGTATCCTCCCCCCCACACTGCTGGTCTGTGTATTCTCCCCCCCACACTGCTGGTCTGTGTATCCTCCCCTCACACTGCTGGTCTGTGTATCCCCCCCCCACACTGCTGGTCTGTGTATCCTCCCCCCACACTGCTGGTCTGTGTATCCTCCCCAACACTGCTGGTCTATGTATCCTCCCCAACACTGCTGGTCTGTGTATCCTCCCCCACACTGCTGGTCTGTGTATCCTCCCCCACACTGCTGGTCTGTGTATCCTCCCCAACACTGCTGGTCTATGTATCCTCCCCCACACTGCTGGTCTGTGTATCCTCCCCAACACTGCTGGTCTGTGTATCCTCCCCCCACACTGCTGGTCTGTGTATCCTCCCCCAACACTGCTGGTCTATGTATCCTCCCCAACACTGCTGGTCTGTGTATCCTCCCCCCACACTGCTGGTCTGTGTATCCCCCCCCCCACCACACTGCTGGGATCTGGAAGGCAATGTTCAGATGTCCAGTAATTTCACTATCAGTTGCCATCACTTTCCATTGGCGAATCCGGAGCTTCCCCATTCCCCTTGCCTATTCCTCTTGCCTATTCCTCCCCATTTCCTTCCTCACTCGGTTACCAGCGCTTGCCCAATGTGGTCATGTGAGGCTTGTGTGGGGTGAGCAGGGAAGGTGGTGGTGGTGGTGGTGCAGGTGTTGATGGTGGTGGTGGTGTTGCAAGTGTTGGTGGTGTTGCAGGTGTTGATGGTAGTGGTGGTGTTGATGATGGTGGTGGTGTTGCAGGTGTTGATGGTGGTGGTGGTGTTGCAGGTGGTGGTGTTGATGGTAGTGGTGGTGTTGATGATGGTGGTGGTGTTGCAGGTGTTGATGGTGGTGGTGGTGTTGCAGGTGTTGGTGGTAGTGGTGGTGTTGCAGGTGTTGGTGGTAGTGGTGGTGTTGCAGGTGGTGGTGGTGGTGGTGTTGCAGGTGTTGATGGTGGTGGTGTTGCAGGTGGTGGTTGTGTTGCAGGTATTGGTGGTGGTGTTGCAGGTGTTGATGATGGTTGTGGTGCTGCAGATGTTGATGGTAGTGGTGGTGTTGATGATGGTGGTGGTGTTACAGGTGTTGGTGGCGGTGGTGGTGTTGCAGGTGTTGGTGTTGGTGTTGCAGGTGTTGATGGTTGTGGTGTTGCAGGTGTTGATGATGGTTGTGGTGCTGCAGATGTTGATGATGGTGGTGGTGTTGCAGGTGTTAATGATGGTGATGGTGTTGCAGGTGTTTATGGTGGTGTTGCAGGTGTTGATGGTGGTGTTACAGGTGTTGATGATGGTTGTGCTCCTGCAGGTGTTGATGATGTGGTGGTGTTGCAGCTGTTGATGATGGTGGTGGTGTTGCAGGTGTTGATGATGGTTGTGGTGTTGCAGGTGTTGATGATGGTGGTGCTCCTGCAGATGTTTATGATGGTTGTGGTGTTGCAGGTGTTGATGATGGTGGTGCCCCTGCAGATGTTTATGATGGTGGTGGTGTTGCAGGTGTTGATGATGGTGGTGGTGTTGCAGGTGTTGATGATGGTGGTGGTGTTGCAGGTGTTTATGGTGGTGTTGCAGGTGTTGATGGTGGTGTTGCAGGTGTTGATGGTGGTGGTGGTGTTGCAGGTGTTGATGATGGTGGTGGTGTTGCAGGTGTTTATGGTGGTGTTGCAGGTGTTGATGGTGGTGTTGCAGGTGTTGATGGTGGTGGTGGTGTTGCAGGTGTTGATGATGGTTGTGGTGTTGCAGGTGTTGATGATGGTTGTGGTGTTGCAGGTGTTGATGATGGTTGTGGTGTTGCAGGTGTTGATGATGGTTGTGGTGTTGCAGGTGTTGATGATGGTTGTGGTGTTGCAGGTGTTGATGATGGTGGTGGTGTTGCAGGTGTTGATGATGGTGGTGGTGTTGCAGGTGTTGATGGTGGTGTTGCAGGTGGTGGTGGTAGTGTTGCAGGTGTTGATGGTGGTAGTAGTGTTGCAGGTGTTGATGATGGTGGTAGTGTTGTAGGTGTTTATGGTGGTGTTGCAGGTGGTGGTGGTGGTGGTTGTAATGCAGGTGTTGGTGGTGGTGTTGCAGGTGTTGATAGTAGTGGTGGTGTTGCAGGTGTTGATTGTGGTGGTGGTGTTACAGGTGTTGATGTTGGTGTTGAAGATGTTGTTGATGTTTGTGGAGGTGTTCCAGCAGGTGTTGAAGCTGGGGGTGGTGAAGACGACGGGTGTTCAGCCAGTCGCCTCCACCACCAGCCAACACCCCTCCCTCCCCCCCCCCCCCTCCCCGCCATTTGTTATCACTGTTCCCGTTTGTTCCTTAACACTTTAAGAACCTGATACACCTTATCTCCCTCTCTCCTAACCCTCCATCTCCTCCTTCCTCCCTCCATCCCTCCCCTCTCTCCCCTCCCTTCCTCCCTCCCTCCCTCCCTCCCTCCCTCCCTCCCTCCCTCCCTCCCTCCCTCCCTCCCTCCTTCCCTCCCCCCTCCACCCCCATGACCGACTCGCCCAGAAAGTTTCCCTTAACATTAATTAAACATATATGGGTTTTGACACTGTGTTCAGGGGACGAAACTGTATGGAATTTGCTTGTTGCTGTGGAGGTTATTGTGTTGCTGTGGAGGTTATTGTGTTGCTGTGGAGGTTATTGTGTTGCTGTGGAGGTTATTGTGTTGCTGTGGAGGTTATTGTGTTGCTGTGGAGGTTATTGTGTTGCTGTGTGTTGCTGTGGAGGTTATTGTGTTGCTGTGTGTTGCTGTGGAGGTTATTATGTTGCTGTGGGGGTTATTGTGTTGCTGTGGAGGTTATTGTGTTGCTGTGGAGGTTATTGTGTTGCTGTGGAGGTTATTGTGTTGCTGTGGAGTTTATTGTGTTGCTGTGGAGGTTATTGTGTTGCTTTGATGGTTGTTGTGTTGCTGTGATGGTTGTTGTGTTGCTGTGAAGGTTATTGTGTTGCTGTGGAGGTTATTGTGTTGCTGTGGAGGTTATTGTGTTGCTGTGATGGTTGTTGTGTTGCTGTGGAGGTTATTGTGTTGCTGTGGAGGTTATTGTGTTGCTGTGGAGGTTATTGTGTTGCTGTGGTGGTTATTGTGTTGCTGTGGTGGTTATTGTGTTGCTGTGGAGGTTATTGTGTTGCTGTGTGTTGCTGTGGAGGTTATTATGTTGCTGTGGGGGTTATTGTGTTGCTGTGGAGGTTATTGTGTTGCTGTGGAGGTTATTGTGTTGCTGTGGAGGTTATTGTGTTGCTGTGGAGGTTATTGTGTTGCTGTGTGTTGCTGTGGAGGTTATTGTGTTGCTGTGTGTTGCTGTGGAGGTTATTGTGTTGCTGTGAAGGTTATTGTGTTGCTGTGGAGGTTATTGTGTTGCTGTGATGGTTGTTGTGTTGCTGTGGAGGTTATTGTGTTGCTGTGGAGGTTATTGTGTTGCTGTGGAGGTTATTGTGTTGCTATGATGGTTGTTGTGTTGCTATGAAGGTTATTGTGTTGCTGTGGAGGTTATTGTGTTGCTGTGGAGGTTATTGTGTTGCTGTGTGTTGCTGTGGAGGTTATTGTGTTGCTGTGAAGGTTATTGTGTTGCTGTGGAGGTTATTGTGTTGCTGTGAAGGTTATTGTGTTGCTGTGGAGGTTATTGTGTTGCTGTGAAGGTTATTGTGTTGCTGTGTGTTGCTGTGGAGGTTATTGTGTTGCTGTGAAGGTTATTGTGTTGCTGTGGAGGTTATTGTGTTGCTGTGATGGTTGTTGTGTTGCTGTGTGTTGCTGTGGAGGTTATTGTGTTGCTGTGAAGGTTATTGTCTTGCTGTGTGTTGCTGTGGAGGTTATTGTGTTGCTGTGAAGGTTATTGTGTTGCTGTGGAGGTCATTGTGTTGCTGTGGAGGTTATTGTGTTGCTGTGGAGGTTATTGTGTTGCTGGGGAGGTTATTGTGTTGCTGTGGAGGTTATTGTGTTGCTGTGGAGGTTGTGTTGCTTTGGAGGTTATTGTGTTGCTGTGAAGGTTATTGTGTTGCTGTGGAGGTTATTGTGTTGCTGTGATGGTTGTTGTGTTGCTGTGTGTTGCTGTGGAGGTTATTGTGTTGCTGTGGAGGTTATTGTGTTGCTGTGGAGGTTATTGTGTTGCTGTGGAGGTTATTGTGTTGCTGTGATGGTTATTGTGTTGCTGTGGAGGTTATTGTGTTGCTGTGGAGGTTATTGTGTTGCTGTGGAGGTTATTGTGTTGCTGTGAAGGTTATTGTGTTGCTGTGTGTTGCTGTGGAGGTTATTGTGTTGCTGTGGAGGTTATTGTGTTGCTGTGGAGGTTATTGTGTTGCTGTGGAGGTTATTGTGTTGCTGTGGAGGTAATTGTGTTGCTGTGAAGGTTATTGTGTTGCTGTGGTGGTTATTGTTTTGCTGTGGTGGTTATTGTGTTGCTGTGGAGGTTATTGTGTTGCTGTGGAGGTTATTGTGTTGCTGTGGAGGTTATTGTGTTGCTGTGGTGGTTATTGTGTTGCTGTGGAGGTTATTGTGTTGCTGTGGAGGTTATTGTGTTGCTGTGGAGGTTATTGTGTTGCTGTGGAGGTTATTGTGTTGCTGTGGAGGTTATTGTGTTGCTGTGGTGGTTATTGTGTTGCTGTGGAGGTTATTGTGTTGCTGTGGAGGTTATTGTGTTGCTGTGGAGGTTATTGTGTTGCTGTGGTGGTTATTGTGTTGCTGTGGAGGTTATTGTGTTGCTGTGGAGGTTATTGTGTTGCTGTGGAGGTTATTGTGTTGCTGTGGAGGTTATTGTGTTGCTGTGGAGGTTATTGTGTTGCTGTGGAGGTTATTGTGTTGCTGTGGAGGTTATTGTGTTGCTGTGGAGGTTATTGTGTTGCTGTGGAGGTTATTGTGTTGCTGTGGAGGTTATTGTGTTGCTGTGGTGGTTATTGTGTTGCTGTGGAGGTTATTGTGTTGCTGTGGAGGTTATTGTGTTGCTGTGAAGGTTATTGTGTTGCTGTGAAGGTTATTGTGTTGCTGTGGAGGTTATTGTGTTGCTGTGGAGGTTATTGTGTTGCTGTGGAGGTTATTGTGTTGCTGTGGAGGTTATTGTGTTGCTGTGGAGGTTATTGTGTTGTAGATGAAGCCAGGGTGGGGAGGCAGGGGCGGCCAGGGTGGGGAGGCAGGGGCGGCCAGGGTGGGGAGGCAGGGGCGGCCAGTGTGGGGAGGCAGGGGAGGCCAGGGTGGGGAGGCAGGGGAGGCCAGGGTGGGGAGGCAGGGGAGGCCAGGGTGGGGAGGCAGGGAAGGCCAGGGTGGGGAGGCAGGGGCGGCCAGGGTGGGGAGGCAGGGGAGTGAAGGAAGTGTGTTATTGTGGGGGGTTAGAGTGCCCCCCCCCGCCCCCCACACCAGGAGGATGTTACCACTGCCATCACTCACACTCCCTCACCTTGAACTTGTCCCCTCCCTCTCCCCCCCTCCCTCCCTCTCCCCCCCTCCCTCCCTCTCCCCCCCCCTCCCTCCCTCTCCCCCCTTCCTCCCTCTCCTTCTCCCCTCCCACACCCCTCTCACCCCTCTCACCCCTCCCACACCCCTCCCAGACCCCTGTCACCCCTCCCACACCCCTCTCACCCTTCCCACACCCCTCTCACCCCTCCCACACCCCTCTCACCCCTCCCACACCCCTCTCACCCCTCCCACACCCCTCTCACCCCTCCCACACCCCTCCCTCACCCCTCCCACACCCCTCCCTCACCCCTCCCTCACCCCTCCCTCACCCCTCCCTCACTCCTCCCTCACTCCTCCCTCACTCCTCCCTCACCTTTCCCTCACCCCTCCCTCAACCCTCCCTCACCCTTACCTCACTCTTCCCTCACCCCTCCCTCAACCCTCCCTCACCCCTCCCTCACTCCTTCCTCACCCCTCCCTCACCCCTCCCTCACCCCTCCCTCACCCCTCCCTCACTCCTCCCTCACTCCTCCCTCACTCCTCCCTCACTCCTCCCTCACTCTTCTCTCACCCCTCCCTCATACTGAGTTGGACACCACCCACCTGCTGCCTCCCCTACCTGCTGCCTCCCCCCACCTGCTGCCTCACCCACTTGCTGCCTCACCCACTTGCTGCCTCACACACCTGCTGCCTCCCCCACCTGCTGCCTCCCCCACCTGCTGCCTCCCCCACCTGCTGCCTCCCCCACCTGCTGCCTCCCCCACCTGCTGCCTCCCCCACCTGCTGCCTCCCCCACTTGCTGCCTCACACACCTGCTGCCTCACACACCTGCTGCCTCACACACCTGCTGCCTCCCCCACCTGCTGCCTCCCCCACCTGCTGCCTCCCCCACTTGCTGCCTCACACACCTGAAGCCTCCCCCACCTGCTGCCTCCCCCACCTGCTGCCTCACCCACTTGCTGCCTCACACACCTGCTGCCTCACACACCTGCTGCCTCCCCCACCTGCTGCCTCCCCCACCTGCTGCCTCCCCCACTTGCTGCCTCACACACCTGCTGCCTCCCCCACCTGCTGCCTCCCCCACCTGCTGCCTCCCCCACCTGCTGCCTCCCCCACCTGCTGCCTCCCCCACCTGCTGCCTCCCCCACTTGCTGCCTCACACAACTGCTGCCTCACACACCTGCTGCCTCACACACCTGCTGCCTCCCCCACTTGCTGCCTCCCCCACTTGCTGCCTCACACACCTGCTGCCTCACACACCTGCTGCCTCAAACACCTGCTGCCTCCCCCACCTGCTGCCTCCCCCACTTGCTGCCTCACACACCTGCTGCCTCCCCCACCTGCTGCCTCACACACCTGCTGCCTCCCCCACCTGCTGCCTCACACACCTGCTGCCTCACACACCTGCTGCCTCACACACCTGCTGCCTCCCCCACCTGCTGCCTCCCCCACCTGCTGCCTCCCCCACCTGCTGCCTCCCCCACCTGCTGCCTCCCCCACCTGCTGCCTCCCCCACTTGCTGCCTCACACACCTGCTGCCTCACACACCTGCTGCCTCAAACACCTGCTGCCTCCCCCACCTACTGCCTCCCCCACTTGCTGCCTCACACACCTGCTGCCTCCCCCACCTGCTGCCTCACACACCTGCTGCCTCACACACCTGCTGCCTCACACACCTGCTGCCTCACACACCTGCTGCCTCACACACCTGCTGCCTCACACATCTGCTGCCTCACCCACCTGCTGCCTCCCCCACCTGCTGCCTCACACACCTGCTGCCTCCCCCACTTGCTGCCTCACACACCTGCTGCCTCACACACCTGCTGCCTCACCCACCTGCTGCCTCCCCCACCTGCTGCCTCACACACCTGCTGCCTCACACACCTGCTGCCTCACCCACCTGCTGCCTCCCCCACTTGCTGCCTCACACACCTGCTGCCTCACACACCTGCTGCCTCACCCACCTGCTGCCTCCCCCACCTGCTGCCTCACACACCTGCTGCCTCACACACCTGCTGCCTCACCCACCTGCTGCCTCCCCCACTTGCTGCCTCACACACCTGCTGCCTCACCCACCTGCTGCCTCCCCCACTTGCTGCCTCACCCACCTGCTGCCTCCCCCACTTGCTGCCTCACACACCTGCTGCCTCACACACCTGCTGCCTCCCCCACTTGCTGCCTCCCCCACTTGCTGCCTCACCCACCTGCTGCCTCACCCACCTGCTGCCTCACACACCTGCTGCCTCACACACCTGCTGCCTCCCCCACTTGCTGCCTCACCCACCTGCTGCCTCCCCCACTTGCTGCCTCACACACCTGCTGCCTCACACACCTGCTGCCTCCCCCACTTGCTGCCTCACCCACCTGCTGCCTCACCCACCTGCTGCCTCACACACCTGCTGCCTCACACACCTGCTGCCTCCCCCACTTGCTGCCTCACACATCTGCTGCCTCACCCACCTGCTGCCTCCCCCACCTGCTGCCTCACACACCTGCTGCCTCACACACCTGCTGCCTCATACACCTGCTGCCTCACACATCTGCTGCCTCCCCCACCTGCTGCCTCCCCCACCTGCTGCCTCCCCCCACTTGCTGCCTCACACACCTGCTGCCTCACACACCTGCTGCCTCACTCACCTGCTGCCTCACTCACCTGCTGCCTCCCCCACCTGCTGCCTCCCCCACCTGCTGCCTCACCAACCTGCTGCCTCCCCCACTTGCTGCCTCACACACCTGCTGCCTCACCCACCTGCTGCCTCCCCCACCTGCTGCCTCCCCCACTTGCTGCCTCACCCACCTGCTGCCTCCCCCACTTGCTGCCTCACACACCTGCTGCCTCACACACCTGCTGCCTCATACACCTGCTGCCTCACACATCTGCTGCCTCACCCACCTGCTGCCTCCCCCACCTGCTGCCTCACACACCTGCTGCCTCACACACCTGCTGCCTCCCCCACTTGCTGCCTCACACACCTGCTGCCTCACTCACCTGCTGCCTCACTCACCTGCTGCCTCCCCCACCTGCTGCCTCCCCCACCTGCTGCCTCACCCACCTGCTGCCTCCCCCACTTGCTGCCTCACACACCTGCTGCCTCACCCACCTGCTGCCTCACCCACCTGCTGCCTCACACACCTGCTGCCTCACACACCTGCTGCCTCACACACCTGCTGTAAAAGGTTGGTTGTCAGGTGACAACAATGGAAGTTGATGGGAGTGATCACCAGGTACTCTGCCCTCTGGCGGAGGTAACAGCAAGCTTGTGAGCAGGTGTGGAGGATGCCAATGTCCTCCACACCTGCCATGTTAAGCTTGTGAGCAGGTGTGGAGGATGCCGTTGTCCTCTACATCTGCGATGTTAAGATTGTGAGCAGATGTGGAGGATGTCATTGTCCTCCACACCTGCGATAGTAAGCTTGTGTGCAGGTGTGGAGGATGTCATTGTCCTCCACACCTGCCATGGTAAGCTTGCTACGTCACAACTAACCAATGGGATGCAGATATCTTCATACCAATTTTCTGTTATAACTGCTGAAGATTGCCAGTGGTGTCACAGTCTAGAGATAACCAGTGGAGATAACATCATTATCCTGATGTTGTTCACTCTTCTGACGTTGTTCACTCTGCTGACGTGTGTTCACTCTGCTGACGTGTGTTCACTCTGCTGACGTTGTTCACTCTGCTGACGTTGTTCACTCTGCTGACGTTGTTCACTCTGCTGATGTTGTTCACTCTGCTGACGTGTGTTCACTCTGTTGACGTGTGTTCACTCTGCTGACGTTGTTCACTCTGTTGACGTGTGTTCACTCTGTTGACGTGTGTTCACTCTGTTGACGTGTGTTCACTCTGCTGACGTTGTTCACTCTGCTGACGTTGTTCACTCTGCTGACGTTGTTCACTCTGCTGACGTTGTTCACTCTGCTGACGTGTGTTCACTCTGCTGACGTTGTTCACTCTGCTGATGTTGTTCACTCTGCTGACGTTGTTCACTCTGCTGACGTTGTTCACTCTGCTGACGTTGTTCACTCTTCTGACGTTGTTCACACTTCTGACGTTGTTCACTCTGCTGACGTTGTTCACTCTGCTGACGTTGTTCACTCTGCTGACGTGTGTTCACTCTTCTGACGTTGTTCACTCTTCTGACGTGTGTTCACTCTGCTGACGTTGTTCACTCTGCTGACGTGTGTTCACTCTGCTGATGTTGTTCACTCTGCTGACGTTGTTCACTCTGCTGACGTTGTTCACTCTGCTGACGTTGTTCACTCTTCTGATGTGTGTTCACTCTGCTGACGTTGTTCACTCTGCTGATGTTGTTCACTCTGCTGATGTTGTTCACTCTGCTGACGTTGTTCACTCTGCTGACGTTATTCACCCTGCCGACGTTATTCACCCTGCTGACGTTGTTCACTCTGCTGACGTGTGTTCACTTTGCTGACGTTGTTCACTCTTCTGACGTTGTTCACTCTGCTGACGTGTGTTCACTCTGCTGACGTTGTTCATTCTTCTGACGTTGTTCACTCTGCTGACGTTGTTCACCCTGCTGACGTTCACTCTGCTGACGTTGTTCACTCTGCTGACGTGTGTTCACTCTGCTGACGTTGTTCACTCTGCTGACGTTCACCCTGCTGACGTTGTTCACTCTTCTGACGTTGTTCACTCTTCTGACGTTGTTCACTCTGCTGACGTTGTTCACTCTTCTGACGTTGTTCACTCTTCTGACGTTGTTCACTCTGCTGACGTTGTTCACTCTTCTGACGTTGTTCACTCTTCTGACGTTGTTCACTCTTCTGACGTTGTTCACTCTTCTGACGTTGTTCACTCTTCTGACGTTGTTCACTCTGCTGACGTTGTTCACTCTTCTGACGTTGTTCACTCTTCTGACGTTGTTCACTCTTCTGACGTTGTTCACTCTTCTGACGTTGTTCACTCTTCTGACGTTGTTCACTCTGCTGACGTTGTTCACTCTTCTGACGTTGTTCACTCTTCTGACGTTGTTCACTCTTCTGACGTTGTTCACTCTGCTGACGTTGTTCACTCTGCTGACGTGTGTTCACTCTGCTGACGTTGTTCACTCTGCTGACGTTCACCCTGCTGACGTTGTTCACTCTTCTGACGTTGTTCACTCTTCTGACGTTGTTCACTCTGCTGACGTTGTTCACTCTTCTGACGTTGTTCACTCACCTGACGTTGTTCACTCTGCTGACGTTGTTCACTCTTCTGACGTTGTTCACTCTTCTGACGTTGTTCACTCTTCTGACGTTGTTCACTCTTCTGACGTTGTTCACTCTTCTGACGTTGTTCACTCTTCTGACGTTGTTCACTCTGCTGACGTTGTTCACTCTTCTGACGTTGTTCACTCTTCTGACGTTGTTCACTCTGCTGACGTTGTTCACTCTGACGTTGTTCACTCTGCTGACGTTGTTCACTCTCCTGACGTTGTTCACTCTTCTGACGTTGTTCACTCTTGTGACGTTGTTCACTCTTCTGACGTTGTTCACTCTTCTGACGTTGTTCACTCTTCTGACGTTGTTCACTCTTCTGACGTTGTTCACTCTGCTGACGTTGTTCACTCTGCTGACGTTGTTCACTCTTCTGACGTTGTTCACTCTGCTGACGTTGTTCACTCTTCTGACGAGGTTCACTCTTCTGACGTTGTTCACTCTTATGACGTGTGTTCACTCTGCTGACGTGTGTTCACTCTGCTGACGTGTGTTCACTCTGCTGACGTTGTTCACTCTGCTGATGTTGTTCACTCTGCTGACGTTATTCACTCTTCTGATGTGTGTTCACTCTGCTGACGTTGTTCACTCTGCTGACGTTGTTCACTCTGCTGATGTTGTTCACTCTGCTGACGTTGTTCACTCTGCTGATGTTGTTCACTCTGCTGATGTTGTTCACTCTGCTGACGTTATTCACCCTGCTGACGTTGTTCACTCTGTTAACGTGTGTTCACTCTGCTGACGTTGTTCACTCTTCTGACGTTGTTCACTCTGCTGACGTGTGTTCACTCTGCTGATGTTGTTCACTCTTCTGACGTTGTTCACTCTGCTGACGTTGTTCACTCTTCTGACGTTGTTCACTCTTCTGACGTTCACCCTGCTGACGTTGTTCACTGCTGACGTTCACCCTGCTGACGTTGTTCACTCTTCTGACGTTGTTCACTCTTCTGACGTTGTTCACTCTTCTGACGTTGTTCACTCTTCTGACGTTGTTCACTCTGCTGACGTTGTTCACTCTGCTGACGTGTGTTCACTCTGCTGACGTTGTTCACTCTTCTGACGTTGTTCACTCTGCTGACGTGTGTTCACTCTGCTGATGTTGTTCACTCTTCTGACGTTGTTCACTCTGCTGACGTTGTTCACTCTTCTGACGTTGTTCACTCTTCTGACGTTCACCCTGCTGACGTTGTTCACTCTGCTGACGTTCACCCTGCTGACGTTGTTCACTCTTCTGACGTTGTTCACTCTTCTGACGTTGTTCACTTTTCTGACGTTGTTCACTCTGCTGACGTTGTTCACTCTGCTGACGTTGTTCACTCTTCTGACGTTGTTCACTCTTCTGACGTTGTTCACTCTTCTGACGTTGTTCACTCTGCTGACGTTGTTCACTCTGCTGACGTTGTTCACTCTTCTGACGTTGTTCACTCTGCTGACGTTGTTCACTCTGCTGACGTTGTTCACTCTGCTGACGTTGTTCACTCTTCTGACGTTGTTCACTCTGACGTTGTTCACTCTTCTGACGTTGTTCACTCTGCTGACGTTGTTCACTCTTCTGACGTTGTTCACTCTTCTGACGTTGTTCACCCTGCTGACGTTGTTCACTCTTCTGACGTTGTTCACTCTGCTGACGTTGTTCACTCTGCTGACGTTTGTTCATTCTGCAGACGTTGTTCACTCTTCTGACGTTGTTCACTCTGCTGACGTTCACCCTGCTGACGTTGTTCACTCTGCTGACGTTCACCCTGCTGACGTTGTTCACTCTGCTGACGTTCACCCTGCTGACGTTGTTCACTCTGCTGACGTTCACCCTGCTCACGTTGTTCACTCTGCTGACGTTGTTCACTCTGCTGACGTTGTTCACTCTGCTCACGTTGTTCACTCTGCTGACGTTCACCCTGCTCACGTTGTTCACTCTGCTGACGTTGTTCACTCTGCTGACGTTCACCCTGCTGCCGTTGTTCACTCTGCTGACGTTGTTCACTCTGCTGACGTTCACCCTGCTCACGTTGTTCACTCTGCTGACGTTGTTCACTCTGCTGACGTTCACCCTGCTCATGTTGTTCACTCTGCTGACGTTGTTCACTCTGCTGACGTTCACCCTGCTGACGTTGTTCACTGTCCTGACAATATATATGGTATAAAGCATCATGCGCCAGGATATATTCATGATATGTTCGTCAGGGGACTGGTTCCCCCCCCCCCACTGCCTCACTGTTTGCTTCACTCAAACGTGGCACTGGCGTCGGACGTGAAGCTGAAGCCCTGGCACTGGCTGGCACTGGCTGGCACTGACGGGATATAGGGCAGAGCGGTGCAACATAACGCAGAGGCACCTCTTTATTTGGCAGTAAAGAGAGGGACAGGTGAAGGGAGAAGTTTGGAAATGGGAAATATAGTGTAAGTTATAACAGGAGGCGGACTGTCCGCCTTGCTGACACCATCTGTGGGTGTTGGCAGCTAAGCTAAGCTTGTTCTCTCTTGTCAAGCTATGTCACACATGTGAAGCTTGCACATGTGTGCTATGTGCAAGCTTCACATGCACATCAGCACACATGGATGTCTATAGATGGATACTGTGTAGCATTTATATATACACACACTCCGATGCTTCCATACGTTTTGATCTTCCTTTTAAGGACCTTTATTATATAATTAATTACTTATATATATATATATATATATATATATATATATATATATATATATATATATATATATATATATATATATATATATATATTCATATATTTATTTTCTATGTAGTACGGGGAGGGAATTTCTGATCAGCGTTTCATCTGGGAATTATGTACTGTGGGGCGGGGTTTTCATCTAGTAAATCATGGCTCTTGGGCCACCAGCTGTGGGAGCGGGGCGTCTCATCTTGGGCCACCAGCTGTGGGAGCGGGGCGTCTCATCTTGGGCCACCAGCTGTGGGAGCGGGGCGTCTCATCTTGGGCCACCAGCTGTGGGAGCGGGGCGTCTCATCTTGGGCCACCAGCTGTGGGAGCGGGGCGTCTCATCTTGGGCCACCAGCTGTGGGAGCGGGGCGTCTCATCTTGGGCCACCAGCTGTGGGAGCGGGGCGTCTCATCTTGGGCCACCAGCTGTGGGAGCGGGGCGTCTCATCTTGGGCCACCAGCTGTGGGAGCGGGGCGTCTCATCTTGGGCCACCAGCTGTGGGAGCGGGGCGTCTCATCTTGGGCCACCAGCTGTGGGAGCGGGGCGTCTCATCTTGGGCCACCAGCTGTGGGTGCGGGGCGTCTCATCTTGGGCCACCAGCTGTGGCAGCGGGGCGTCTCATCTTGGGCCACCAGCTGTGGGAGCGGGGCGTCTCATCTTGGGCCACCAGCTGTGGGAGCGGGACGTCTCATCTTGGGCCACCAGCTGTGGGTGCGGGGCGTCTCATCTTGGGCCACCAGCTGTGGCAGCGGGGCGTCTCATCTTGGGCCACCAGCTGTGGGAGCGGGGCGTCTCATCTTGGGCCACCAGCTGTGGGAGCGGGACGTCTCATCTTGGGCCACCAGCTGTGGGAGCGGAGCGTCTCATCTTGGGCCTCCAGCTGTGGGTGCGGGGCGTCTCATCTTGGGCCACCAGCTGTGGCAGCGGGGCGTCTCATCTTGGGCCACCAGCTGTGGGTGCGGGGCGTCTCATCTTGGGCCACCAGCTGTGGGAGCGGGGCGTCTCATCTTGGGCCACCAGCTGTGGGAGCGGGGCGTCTCATCTTGGGCTACCAGCTGTGGGAGCGGGGCATCTCATCTTGGGCCACCAGCTGTGGGAGCGGGGCGTCTCATCTTGGGCCACCAGCTGTGGGAGCGGGGCGTCTCATCTTGGGCCACCAGCTGTGGGAGCGGGGCGTCTCATCTTGGGCCACCAGCTGTGGGAGCGGGGCGTCTCATCTTGGGCCACCAGCTGTGGGAGCGGGGCGTCTCATCTTGGGCCACCAGCTGTGGGAGCGGGGCGTCTCATCTTGGGCCACCAGCTGTGGGAGCGAGGCGTCTCATCTTGGGCCACCAGCTGTGGGAGCAGGGCGTCTCATCTTGGGCCACCAGCTGTGGTAGCGGGGCGTCTCATCTTGGGCCACCAGCTGTGGGAGCGGGGCGTCTCATCTTGGGCTACCAGCTGTGGGAGCGGGGCGTCTCATCTTGGGCCACCAGCTGTGGGAGCGGGGCGTCTCATCTTGGGCCACCAGCTGTGGGAGCGGGGCGTCTCATCTTGGGCCACCAGCTGTGGGAGCGGGGCGTCTCATCTTGGGCTACCAGCTGTGGGAGCGGGGCATCTCATCTTGGGCCACCAGCTGTGGGAGCGGGGCGTCTCATCTTGGGCCACCAGCTGTGGGAGCGGGGCGTCTCATCTTGGGCCACCAGCTGTGGGAGCGGGGCGTCTCATCTTGGGCCACCAGCTGTGGGAGCGGGGCGTCTCATCTTGGGCCACCAGCTGTGGGAGCGGGGCGTCTCATCTTGGGCCACCAGCTGTGGGAGCGGGGCGTCTCATCTTGGGCCACCAGCTGTGGGAGCGAGGCGTCTCATCTTGGGCCACCAGCTGTGGGAGCAGGGCGTCTCATCTTGGGCCACCAGCTGTGGTAGCGGGGCGTCTCATCTTGGGCCACCAGCTGTGGGAGCGGGGCGTCTCATCTTGGGCTACCAGCTGTGGGAGCGGGGCGTCTCATCTTGGGCCACCAGCTGTGGGAGCGGGGCGTCTCATCTTGGGCCACCAGCTGTGGGAGCGGGGCGTCTCATCTTGGGCCACCAGCTGTGGGAGCGAGGCGTCTCATCTTGGGCCACCAGCTGTGGGAGCGGGGCGTCTCATCTTGGGCCACCAGCTGTGGGAGCGGGGCGTCTCATCTTGGGCCACCAGCTGTGGGAGCGGGGCGTCTCATCTTGGGCCACCAGCTGTGGGAGCGGGGCGTCTCATCTTGGGCTACCAGCTGTGGGAGCGGGGCGTCTCATCTTGGGCCACCAGCTGTGGGAGCGGGGTGTCTCATCTTGGGCCACCAGCTGTGGGAGCGGGGCGTCTCATCTTGGGCCACCAGCTGTGGGAGCGAGGCGTCTCATCTTGGGCCACCAGCTGTGGGAGCGGGGCGTCTCATCTTGGGCCACCAGCTGTGGGAGCGGGGCGTCTCATCTTGGGCCACCAGTTGTGGGAGCGAGGCGTCTCATCTTGGGCCACCAGCTGTGGGAGCGGGGCGTCTCATCTTGGGCCACCAGCTGTGGGAGCGGGGCGTCTCATCTTGGGCCACCAGCTGTGGGAGCGGGGCGTCTCATCTTGGGCCACCAGCTGTGGGAGCGGGGCGTCTCATCTTGGGCTACCAGCTGTGGGAGCGGGGCGTCACATCTTGGAGTAATCTTTCTAACATTGGGTCCTCTAACATTTGGATGGTGTTCCACACCCTGATGGCTTGGTGCTGCAGTCTGATGTTTAGTGGCTGTATGTTCAGGAGTTCATGGAGCTCCTGGATTGTCTGATCATATGGTGGACGGTGTTTTGCTGCTCTCTTTAGCGTGCAATGCTTTGCGTCTCCTTCACAATGGTTGTAGTTTTAGCATGTTGATTATCGTTAAGATATGTGGTGGTAATGGAGGATATGCTATATGCGGCTGGACTAGAGCTGTTTATAAGGGAAGCTCTATGTTCGGGCTAAGGCTTCGCAATCTCCTCAGTTTTCCTAAGGAATCTTTTACTGTGTTTATGCTATCCTTTACGTGAATTTGTGTATCTGTTCTATTTATCTTGAGTTACAACCACAACTGCATTATGCGGTTGTAAACGATAAGGGTCACTTTGTTTACAAGGTGTACTATCTGAAACTTTTGTTTATTTATAAAAAAAAAATTCCATTGTTTTTCAGAGTTGTCTATTCAATTGGTGTCATTGTGTTGTTGGCCAGTAGCGGCTTTGATGGCCCTGCCTGACACACCTGACCCCAACCCCAAACATAATTCTTCATGTAGGGTTGGGGCCCAGTCCTCGCCACCTTCCTGGTGGTAGCCCACTTTTCAGAACATGTCGCCCAAGAAGCTGCCGATGTGGCACCCTACAGGTGTGTTATAAAGCTGCCGATGTGGTACCCTACAGGTGTGTTATAAAGCTGCCGATGTGGCACCCTACAGGTGTGTTATAAAGCTGCCGATGTGGCACCCTACAGGTGTGTTATAAAGCTGCCGATGTGGCACCCTACAGGTGTGTTATAAAGCTGCCGATGTGGCACCCTACAGGTGTGTTATAAAGCTGCCGATGTGGCACCCTACAGGTGTGTTATAAAGCTGCCGATGTGGCACCCTACAGGTGTGTTATAAAGCTGCCGATGTGGCACCCTACAGGTGTGTTATAAAGCTGCCGATGTGGCACCCTACAGGTGTGTTATAAAGCTGCCGATGTGGCACCCTACAGGTGTGTTATAAAGCTGCATAATGTGGCAGTAAATCTCCCTGGAAGCTCCAGCTCCGATATCTTGCATTTTAGGCCTGTGTGCCAAACTTTGTCAAACGTTTTTTGAACATCTCCGAGCATAATATTGCACTTTTTTCGACATTGCATTGTCTATGTGTTCACAGATGAGGGCTATAGCTGTATGGGCCCTCTGTGTTCACACATCTGGGCTATAGTTGTATGGCCCCTCTGTGTTCACAGATCAGGGCTATAGCTGTATGGCCCCTCTGTGTTCACAGATCAGGGCTATAGCTGTATGGCCCCTCTGTGTTCACAGATCAGGGCTATAGCTGTATGGCCCCTCTGTGTTCACAGATCAGGGCTATAGCTGTATGGCCTCTCTGTGTTCACTGATCAGGGCTATAGCTGTATGGCCCCTCTGTGTTCACAGATCAGGGCTATAGCTGTATGGCCCCTCTGTGTTCACAGATCAGGGCTATAGCTGTATGGCCTCTCTGTGTTCACTGATCAGGGCCGTAGCTGCGTCTCTGCGGTTCCTAAACCAACGTTGTATGGTGTTATACTTTTATCCCTCGTCCGTGTACTTCACAAGACTAATTAATTATTTTTTCGAATATTTCGCGATGCACTTCAAAAGCGGTCACTGTTGGGTGGGGTATGGTGGCGCCCCCCACCATGCAAGGGTGTGGTGCCCCCCACCATGCAAGGGTGTGGTGCCCCCCACCATGCAAGGGTGTGGTGCCCCCCCCTTACCATGCAAGGGTGTGGTGCCCCCCCCCTTATCATGCAAGGGTGTGGTGCCCCTCCCCCACCATGCAAGGGTGTGGTGCCCCCCCCCCACCATGCAAGGCCTGTGGTGCCCCCCCCCCCTCCCCACCATGCAAGGGTGTGAGGGTGGTGGTAGTGTCAGCAGGAGGGGGGAGAGGGTGACCCCATAGGTGTGGACCAATATCGGAGTGTGAGAAGACCAGGTGATGAGGCCGGCGCACTGACCAGTAAACAACACACCATGTAAGGTGGTCGAACTACCACCACCTACCACCACCACCACCACCACCACCTACCACCACCTACCAGCACCTACCACCTACCACCACCTACCAGCACCTACCACCACCTACCACCTACCACCACCACCTACCACCACCTACCACCACCACCTACCACCACCTACCTACCACCACCTACCTACCACCACCACCTACCACCACCTACCACCACCTACCTACCACCACCTACCTACCACCACCACCTACCACCACCACCTACCACCATCCCCACCACCTACCAGACCACACCATAGCACATCTCTGGTCACCGCTGCCCCCGACGCCCAGCGCCCCCTGGAGGCCGCTTCTCTAGTTATTTGTGGCGTCTGGAGTCCTTAATATTGCCCTTGCCAGAGCGCCGTCGTTTCCCGAGGCCGCGATGACCTGGTGGGTGGTGGTGGGGGAAGATGGTGTGTGTTACTGCGTCTTTACGGGTCATGGATCACTCATTAACTTCGTCTGCGACCACTTGCGGCACGTGTGTCTCGTCGCCGTCTGGGACTCTCAGGCGGGAAAGGAAAATGGGTCTTGAAAACTTGGGGCACGTGGTGTAACACGGCTCTGGTGTAACACCGCCACTATAATGGAACACCACTATAATGGAACACTAAAATGGTTACTAAACTAATAATGTAAACACTACTTATCCTGAGTAACACTTCCTCAACGGTTGTACTTGATAACACTGTTATGAAACACGGTAATGTGAGCTGACATATGATGGTTACACCGGAACCAAAGGATACACTGCCAATAAGGAAATGCTAACACAAGGATTAAATACGCTGCCACCATCTGCCTTTGACCATTGAAACTATATCAAGCAACGAGGCAAGAAACATTGCTTGACTTGGAGAGTACTTTCTATGACTGTCATTAATTATGAAAATGGTTGTCAGCCACTATATCCAAAAGGCTAAGAGGATGCAACAATTGACTCAGACGGGAAATTTAACAAGTTTATTGAGACCAAAATTATGTCAATCACCACTTATAAATCCTACTCTAACACTGGCAAAAAGTTAAGAAATTTGGACATGGAACAAAACCTCAGAGATCACACACATTACCTTAAAACCTGTCTCTTCCTGGCTGAGATGTTCTTCACAGCCCCTCTCTGGACCCCGGTGTCCCGCACTCTGTGTTCCCTAAGTCCCTAGAGGACCTCTATATACAACCCCCACAGGGGGGAGGGGGAGATCTGCTGTTGCTACCCACCAAAAGTGTACAAACACTCAAGAAATATTTCAATAAGCTTGTTTGACATTCACCATACACTCTTCAAGAGAGGAGATATTAATTACGTGTGTGACTGACCTCTGACCTGGCCAAAAGGGGGAGATCCAGGGATGTTTACACATAAGAATCTGGAGTCTAATTTCCTTACATGAAATATTACATACTTGAAACTATGCTGACTAAGACTAACCCAGGAATTTTTAATCAATATACAAGATACTCCGGAGGTCATCTGGGCTGACCTCTTGGAGAAGGCTTCCCTGGGTGTGAACTCTAAGGGGGGGGGTGGTCCTGGGTGTTACAGTGGAACCATGTTTGTCTTTGTCTTGTTTGTCTTTGTCTTGTTTGTCTTTGTCTTGTTTGTCTTTGTCTTGATTGTCTTTGTCATGTTTGTCTTTGTCTTGTTTGTCTTTGTCTTGTTCGTCTTTGTCTTGTTCGTCTTTGTCTTGTTTGTCTTTGTCTTGATTGTTTTTACCATGTTTGTCTTTGTCTTGTTTGTCTTTGTCATGTTTGTCTTTGTCTTGATTGTTTTTGTCTTGTTTGTCTTTGTCTTGTTCGTCTTTGTCATGTTCGTCTTTGTCTTGTTCGTCTTTGTCTTGTTCGTCTTTGTCATGTTTGTCTTTGTCTTGATTGTTTTTGTCTTGTTTGTCTTTGTCTTGTTCGTCTTTGTCATGTTCGTCTTTGTCTTGTTTGTCTTTGTCTTGTTTGTCTTTGTCTTGTTCGTCTTTGTCTTGTTTGTCTTTGTCTTGTTTGTCTTTGTCTTGTTTGTCTTTGTCTTGTTCGTCTTTGTCTTGTTTGTCTTTGTCTTGTTTGTCTTTGTCTTGTTTGTCTTTGTCTTGTTCGTCTTTGTCTTGTTTGTCTTTGTCTTGTTTGTCTTTGTCTTGTTCGTCTTTGTCTTGTTCGTCTTTGTCTTGTTCGTCTTTGTCATGTTTGTCTTTGTCATGTTCGTCTTTGTCTTGTTCGTCTTTGTCTTGTTTGTCTTTGTCTTGTTTGTTTTTGTCTTGTTTGTCTTTGTCTTGTTCGTCTTTGTCTTGTTTGTCTTTGTCTTGTTTGTCTTTGTCATGTTCGTCTTTGTCTTGTTCGTCTTTGTCTTGTTTGTTTTTGTCTTGTTTGTCTTTGTCTTGTTCGTCTTTGTCTTGTTTGTCTTTGTCTTGTTCGTCTTTGTCTTGTTTGTCTTTGTCTTGTTTGTTTTTGTCTTGTTTGTCTTTGTCTTGTTCGTCTTTGTCTTGTTTGTCTTTGTCTTGATTGTTTTTACCATGATTGTCTTTGCCATGTTTACGGCTTGGCTTTACAGCTTTTAAGGATTTACTTTTAAGCTTGGTTTACGGCTTTAAGGGACCTGACAGCTGAGTGGACAGCGCTTCGGATTCGTAGTCCTGAGGTTCCGGGTTCGATCCCCGGTGGAGGCGGAAACAAATGAGTTTCTTTCACCCTGATGCCCCCCCTGTTACCTAGCAGTAAATAGGTACCTGGGAGTTAGACAGTAGCTACGGGCTTCTTTCTGGGGATGTGTAACAAAATGGAGGCCTGGTCGAGGACCGGGCCGCGGGGACGCTGAGCCCCGAAATATCTTCGCCAGGGTAGTCTTGGGAATGTTTAGGCTTCGGTCGTGTTTATGGGAAAAATGTTAAGTATTTTGGTGGTTGACGGAGGAGCTCTGAGCCTCAGGAGAGAGACCGGGCCTCCTGGACTAGGGTGCTGTGGGTTACCAGCTTCCCTCTCAAAGTTCATTTCTTTGAATTAGAACTATATATGAGGTTGTCTTTTGACACAGAAAGTGGTGGAGGCTCAGCATTGGCAACAACCCACAATACATTAATCATTAACCTAGATCTATTAAATAACTGTATTGAATAACTGTTGTTGGCCTTCATAGCTCATATTAACAGTATTTGGGGTTTTCAATTGAAGACTTGTTCGTGGTTCCTAGGATCGATATCTCTGCGCCCCTGTCTCTAATCAGTTCTTCTAGTTAACGGTTTGATCAGCCAGACTGATGGACTCAACTGTACCCTTACGAATCAAACCCGGGTTGATTAGATATCTTGAAGTGAAATCTATTTCTATTTCTATACCAAGGTCATCAGCCATCGTTGTCTCTTAAATCGGGGCTCTGGGTTGCGAAAGGTCGGGCATAACTGGCCAATATACCCAGGAATAAAGGTAATGGAAGACTTGAACAACATCAAATGCTTCAGTGTCCAACTTATGAGGCATCCCAACATTACTGCCTCTTGACACTATGTAACCTCTAGCATTTATTAGCGAAGAGTGACGATGCTGAGGCATTGGAGAATGTTAGATTAGTATTTTGTCCCTAGGACAATCTCTCTCTCTCTCTCTCTCTCTCTCTCTCTCTCTCTCTCTCTCTCTCTCTCTCTCTCTCTCTCTCTCTCTCTCTCTCTCTCTCTCTCTCTCTCATGTCTTTTATTCGTAAAGCTCTGCGCCAGGAATTCCATCACGATGGTAATACTATTCAAATCAATGGTGTTGTCCCAACTTTAGTACTCACTTCCCCCTTAACAGCGGCAGACATTGCTGAAATAGAGGGAATACAGAGAACATATACGGCACGCATAGACGAGATAAAACACCTAAATTATTGGGACCGTCTCAAAGCTCTCAAAATGTACCCCCTCTAGAAAGGAGACAAGAGGGGGTATCATATATATATATATATATATATATATATATATATATATATATATATATATATATATATATATATATATATATATTATTAAATATGACCGAAAAAGTCATAATAATATAATATTTAATATAATATGTCTACAGGAAAGACTGCTACCAAAATATACTAATATATATATATATATATATATATATATATATATATATATATATATATATATATATATTATAATAATAATAATAATAATAATAATATGGAAAATACTGGAGGGCCAGGTCCCAAATTTGCATAGTAAAGTAACAACATACTGGAGTAAACGATATGGAAGGAAATGCAGAATACTGTTGGACTACGCTCTCACGGGTCAAGCCTTGCTTCGGGCCGGGGGTGTAGAGGAACTCTCAGGACCCCATACAGGTACAGTCCAGGTACAGGTATATATAACACTCTGTGCCTTGTATCCATAATACTGTGCTTTATTTTTGAAGCACTGGAGGGTATAGAAGCAGACGACATCACTTAGCAGGCTGAGAGCTTATCCTTCCCATAATTCATGATAAGCCATACCCACCAGTTTTTCCTGGAACACGACCCGGCAATCGTCCAGTCTTCTCTGACCAGCAGTCGAACCCAGGTGTGTGTGTGTGTGTGTGTGTGTGTGTGTGTGTGTGTGTGTGTGTGTGTGTGTGTGTGTGTGTGTGTGTGTGTGTGTATTCACCTAGTTGTGCTTGTGGTTGAGCTCTTTGGTCCCGCCTCTCAACTGTCAATCAACAGGTGTACAGATTCCTGAGCCTACTGGGCTCTATCATACCTACATTTGAAACTGTGTATGGAGTCAGCCTCCACCACATCACTTCCTAGTGCATTCCACTTCTTAACTACTCTGACACTGAAAAAAAATCTTTCTCATGTCTCTGTGGCTCATCTGGGTACTGAGTTTCCACCTGTGTCCCCTTGTTCGTGCCCCACCCGTTTTGAAGAGTTTGGCTTTGTCCACCCTGTCTATTCCCCTGAGAATTGTGTAGGTGGTTATTATGTCTCCCCTTACTCTTCTGTTTTCCAGGGACGTGAGGTTCAGCTCCTTTAGCCTTTCCTCGTAGCTCATACATCTCAGTTCCGGGACGAGCCTGGTGGCATACCGCTGAATCTTCTCTAACTTTGTCTAGTGTTTAACTAGATATTGACTCCAAGCTGGAGCTGCATATTCCAGGATTGGTCTGACATAAGTGGTATACAGGGTCCTGACCGATTCCTTACATAAGTTTCTAAAGGCAGTTCTTATGTTGGCTAACCTAGCATATGCCGCTGATGATATCCTTTTGATATGAGCCTCTGGGGACAGGTTCGGTGTGATATCAACCCCCAGATCTTTCTTTCTATTTGATTCTTGCAGGATTTCACCTCCCAGATGGTACCTTGTGTTCAGCCTCCTGCTCCCTTCGCCTAATTTCATTACTTTACACTTTCCTGAGTTGAACTTTAGCAGCCATTTTCTAGACCATTCCTCCAGTTTGTCCGGGTCATCCTGTAGTTTTTATCTATATTCATCTGTCTTGATTCTTCTCA
Organism: Procambarus clarkii; assembly: GCF_040958095.1. NCBI lineage: Eukaryota > Metazoa > Arthropoda > Malacostraca > Decapoda > Cambaridae > Procambarus > Procambarus clarkii. Next base: position 26,881,329 of record NC_091212.1, read on the forward strand.
TAATTTTTGCATCATCAGCAAACATTGAGAGGAATGAGTCTATACCCTCTGGAAGATCATTTACATATATTAGATACAGGATGGGTACAAGTACAGAGCCCTGTGGGACTCCGCTGGTGACATCTCGCCACTCTGATGTCCCCCCCTCCCTCACAGTTACTCGCTGTTTCCTGTTGCTTAGATACTCCCGTATCCAGTGGAGCACCTTACCTTTTACTCCTGCCTGTTGCTCCAACTTTTGTAACAGCCTTTTATGAGGTACTGTGTCAAAAGCTTTCTGACAGTCCAAGAAAATGCAGTCTGCCCACCCTTCTCTTTCTTGCCTAATTTTTGTTGCTTAATTCTATTAAACCTGTGAGGCACGATTTACCATCTCTGAACCCATGTTGGTGGTGTGTCACAAAACTATTTCCCTCCGGATACTCTACGAGCCTTTTCCTCACGATCTTCTCCATCACCTTGCATGGTATACAAGTTAGGGAAACTGGCCTGTAGTTCAGTGCCTCTTGCCTGTCACCCTTTTTGCATATTGGGACTACGTTAGCTGTCTTCCAACTTTCTGGTAGGTCTTCTGTTTCCAGTGACCTGTTATACACCATAGAGAGTGGCACACTTAGGGGGGGGGGGGCCTGGTAGCCTGGTGGATAGCGCGCAGGAATCATAATTCTGTGGCGCGGGTTCGATTCCCGCACTAGGCAGAAACAAATGGCAAAAGTTTCACCCTGAATGCCCGTGTTACCCCTGTTTTATATGTGGTGATCATGTCTCCCCTAGCTCTTCTGTCTTTCAGCGACGTGAGGTGCAGTTCACGTAGTCTGTCCTCTTAACTCATGCCTCTTAGTTCTGGGACTAGCTTAGTGGCATACCTCTGAACTTTTTCCAGCTTCGTCTTGTGCTTGACTAGATACGGGCTCCATGCTGGGGCTGCATACTTAAAGATTGGCCTTACATATGTGGTACACAAGGTTCTGATGGATTCCTTTCACAGGTTTCTGAAAGCAGTTCTGATGTTAGCCAGCCTCGCATAGGCCGCTGATGTTATTCTTTTGATGTGGGCTTCAGGAGACAGGTTTGGCGTGATATCAACTCCCAGATCTTTCTGTCCGTTTCGTGAAGGACTTCATCCCCCATTCGGTATCTAGTGACTGGCCTCCTAGTTCCTCCTCCTAGTTCCATTACCTTACATTTACTTGGGTTGAACTTTAGTAGCCATTTGTCGGACCATTCCTTCAGTTTGTCTAGGTCATCTTATAGCCTCATACTCTCCTCTGTCCTGATCCTCCTCATAATTTTTGCATCATCAACAAACATCGAGAGGAACGAGTCAATTCCTTCTGGGAGATCATTTACGTATATCAGAAACAGTATAGGTCCAAGGACTGATTCCTGTGGAACTCCACTGGTGACTCCCCGCCATTCCGAGACCTCACCTCTCACGGTGACTCGCTGTGTCCTGTTGCTTAGGTACTCCCTTATCCAGTGGAGTACCTTCCCTTTCACTCCTGCCTGCATCTCCAGTTTGTGCACTAGTCTCTTATGTGGTACTGTGTCAAAAGTTTTCTGGCAGTCCAGAAATATGCAATCGGCCCAGCCCTCTCTCTCTTGCCTGATTTTTGTTGCCTGGTCATAGAACTCAATTAATCCTGTTAGGCATGATTTGCCATCTCAGAACCCATGTTGATGTTTTAGAAAGTTCTTTTGCTCCAGATGTTCCACTAGCTTTTTTCGCACAATCTTTTCCATCATCTTGCATGGTATGCAAGTTAGGGACACTGGCCTGTAGTTCAGTGCCTCCTGCCTATCACCCTTCTTGTATATTGGGACTACATTGGCCCTCTTCCAAATTTTTGACAGTTCGCCTGTTACCAGTGACTTGTTATACACTATGGAGAGTGGTAGGCACAGAGCTTCTGCTCCTTCCTTTAGAATCCATGGTGAGATTCCATCCGGGCCTATAGCCTTTGTCACGTCCAAATCTATCAGATGCTTCCTCACCTCCCCACTGGTAATCGCAAACTCCTCTAGTGGTGTCTGGGTTGATGTTCCCTCTTTTATCTCTGGGACTTCTCCTTGCTCTGGTGTGAAGACTTCCTGGAATTTCCTTTTTTTTGTGTGTGTGTGTGTGCGCGCGTGTGTGTGCGAGCGTGTGTGTGTGCGCACGTGTGTGCGCGAGCGTGCGTGCGCGCGCGAGCGTGCGTCTGTGTGTGTGTGTGTGTGTGTGTGTGTGTACTCACCTAATTGTACTCACCTAATTGTGCTTGCGGGGGTTGAGCTCTGGCTCTTTGGTCCCGCCTCTCAACCGTCAATCAACTGGTGTACAGATTCCTGAGCCTATTGGGCTCTATCATATCTACATTTGAAACTGTGAATGGAGTCAGCCTCCACCACATCACTTCCTAATGCATTCCATTTGCTAACTACTCTGACACTGAAAAAGTTCTTTCTAACGTCTCTGTGGCTCATTTGGGTACTCAGCTTCCACCTGTGTCCCCTTGTTCGCGTCCCACCAGTGTTGAAAAGTTCGTCCTTGTTTACCCGGTCGATTCCCCTGAGGATTTTGTAGGTTGTGATCATGTCCCCCCTTACTCTTCTGTCTTCCAGTGTGTGTGTGTGTGTGTGTGTGTGTGTGTGTGTGTCAGGAGGTTCACCGTCGTGGTCTGGGTGTTAGTGAGCTTAGAGTGAAAAGTTGGCTCTCTTTTTGGAGCACATAATCGTCCACGAGTCTTATCCAGGCTTTTATAGGCGCGCTCTTTAAGAACGTCGTAAATCCCTTTGATAGCCGGCTGACGGGAGGAGGTCGGGGAGGGTAGCACCGTTTGGGCAGACAGGTAGGGGGGGGGGCGAGTCTGTGTCTGTTGTTGAGTCTACGTCTGTTGTGGACGAGTCTGTGTCTGTTGTGGGCGAGTCTGTGTCTGTTGTTGAGTCTACGTCTGTTGTGGACGAGTCTGTGTCTGTTGTGGGCGAGTCTGTGTCTGTTGTGGGCGAGTCTGTGTCTGTTGTTGAGTCTACGTCTGTTGTGGACGAGTCTGTGTCTGTTGTGGACGAGTCTGTGTCTGTTGTTGAGTCTACGTCTGTTGTGGACGAGTCTGTGTCTGTTGTGGACGAGTCTGTATCTGTTGTGGGCGAGTCTGTGTCTGTTGTTGAGTCTACGTCTGTTGTGGACGAGTCTGTGTCTGTTGTGGACGAATCTGTGTCTGTTGTGGGCGAGTCTGTGTCTGTTGTGGACGAGTCTGTGTCTGTTGTGGACGAGTCTGTGTCTGTTGTGGACGAGTCTGTGTCTGTTGTGGGCGAGTCTGTGTCTGTTGTTGAGTCTACGTCTGTTGTGGACGAGTCTGTGTCTGTTGTGGACGAGTCTGTGTCTGTTGTTGAGTCTACGTCTGTTGTGGACGAGTCTGTGTCTGTTGTGGACGAGTCTGTGTCTGTTGTGGGCGAGTCTGTGTCTGTTGTTGAGTCTACGTCTGTTGTGGACGAGTCTGTGTCTGTTGTGGACGAGTCTGTGTCTGTTGTTGAGTCTACGTCTGTTGTGGACGAGTCTGTGTCTGTTGTGGACGAGTCTGTGTCTGTTGTGGGCGAGTCTGTGTCTGTTGTTGAGTCTACGTCTGTTGTGGACGAGTCTGTGTCTGTTGTGGACGAGTCTGTGTCTGTTATGGGCGAGTCTGTGTCTGTTGTTGAGTCTACGTCTGTTGTGGACGAGTCTGTGTCTGTTGTTGAGTCTACGTCTGTTGTGGACGAGTCTGTGTCTGTTGTGGACGAGTCTGTGTCTGTTGTGGACGAGTCCCTATCTGTTGTTGAGTCTACGTCTGTTGTGGACGAGTCTGTGTCTGTTGTGGACGAGTCTGCGTCTGTTGTTGAGTCTACGTCTGTTGTGGACGTGTCTGTGTCTGCTGTGGACGTGTCTGTGTCTGTTGTGGACGAGTCTGTGTCTGTTGTGGACGAGTCTGTGTCAGTTGTGGACGAGTCTCTGTCTGTTGTTGAGTCTACGTCTGTTATGGACGAGTCTGTGTCTGTTGTGGATCAGTCTGTGTCTGTTATGGACGAGTCTGTGTCTGTTGTGGACGAGTCTGTGTCTGTTGTGGACCAGTCTGTGTCTGTTGTTGAGTCTACGTCTGTTATGGACGAGTGTGTGTCTGTTGTGGACGAGTCTGTGTCTGTTATGGACGAGTCTGTGTCTGTTGTGGACGAGTCTGTGTCTGTTGTGGACGAGTCTGCGTCTGTTGTTGAGTCTACGTCTGTTGTGGACGAGTTTGTGTCTGTTGTGGACGAGTCTGCGTCTGTTGTTGAGTCTACGTCTGTTGTGGACGAGTCTGTGTCTGTTGTGGACGAGTCTGTGACTGTTATGGACGAGTCTGTGTCTGTTGTGGACGAGTCTACGTCTGTTATGGACGAGTCTGTGACTGTTGTGGACGAGTCTGTGTCTGTTGTTGCCGAGTCTGCGTCTGTTGTGGACGAGTCTGCGTCTGTTGTGGACGAGTCTGCGTCTGTTGTGGACGAGTCTGCGTCTGTTGTGGACGAGTCTGCGTCTGTTGTGGACGAGTCTGCGTCTGTTGTGGACGAGTCTGCGTCCGTGTTCTTACTGAAATAATCATGCCCTTTCCCTCAAGTCTTGTTTTAATATCTATTATATCTACTTCATATTTTTCACATATACTATTATATCTACTTCTATTATATCTACTTCAGGATTTTTGTCATCATAAACGTGGATAACAGATAACGTGGATAACAGATAACGTGGATAACAGATAACGTGGATATTGGCCGATTTAAAACCCCACATTACACATCAGAACTTAACAGGAGATACTTAGTTATCCAGAAACAGTGAACAGGGAGTGTTCACTGTTCCACTGTTCACTGTAGAGTTGGATAATGAATATTT
>NC_091212.1:26893707-26971207 GCF_040958095.1 Procambarus clarkii
TTTCATGCAACAGACAATATAAATTTCATCTTTATGCCTTTTTTATATAAATTACTAAGCAGTGTATATATAATATTAATAGTAGAGAATACATTAGACAAGTTACAGTAGTTACATAGTAGATGAAGTAAGTGTTTATTATATAAAGCCACAACTTGCATAGTGTCTCGGAGGTCAACAAGGAATACAATACATTTTGGAGGTTCACAATTATGGTCTGAAATTTAAGATGATGATTCTTGAGAGTTTTGACAATAACATTGTGGTTAGATCAAGCAATATTGTGCAGGTCCGTTGAGCCTCGAGAATCGTTATAAAGTAACAAGGAATATTTATTTCAAAAACATAGTTCAGTGATGGTGCAGAAACATTGATGCTGTAAGAATCTCTTAGGGTTGTTGTAATTGTGGGGGAGTGAGCTATGGTTCTTGGGTCCTGCCTCTGAACCTTTAATCAACAGGTATATAGGTTCCGGAGCCTATTAGGCCGCTACTCTCATATAAGCCACTGTATGTCTGGCCTAAACGTTTACTGTAGTTAAACTCACGCAACCCCTTTCTGGACCAGAATTTAATTTTGTTCAAGTAATCCTGTAGTTTTCAATCAAATTAATCGTACACATAATTTTTGCATCGTCAGTGATAATGAATCTATCGCTCTTGTAAGTCGTTCACATAAATTAAGAGTAGGACTGGCCTCACTACAGGTCCCTGTGTAACATCCCCAGTAGCAGCCCGCCGCTCCGTGTCTCTCCTTTTTCACAGTGACTCTCTGTCTCCAGGCGCAGAGGTACTCCTTCATCCACTGGAGAACCTGCCCTCTCACTCCTGCCGGTTTCTCCACCGTCCAAAAATGTACAATTGGCTCACCTTTCTTTGTCTTGTGTGCTCTCGGCCTTATAAATCTATCAAGTTCGTGAGGCAGGATTAGCCATCGCTGAACCGATGCAGGTGTTGCGTTATAAAGAGCCTTCTCTCCCTGTGTTCTACTACCCTCTTTCTTATGGGCTTTTTCAACACATTGCATGATATGCAAGTAAGGGACACAGGAGCAATATGGAATTATGTTACAATATAATAATGGTAGCTAGTGATGCAGGAATTAATGATAGTTGGTGGAATATTAATACTAATAAATAATAATAATAATAATAAAATTCAAGTCTTGTGCAGGAACGTAGAAAACCAGTTTTTACTGAAGGAGCTGTAAGATAACTGGGAATTGCCTCGGCAGGATTATTGGTGGTTGGTGCTGAAGACACTCGTAGTTAGGTGTGCAGGAAAACAGGTGATTTGTGTTGTATGAACACTGGTAGTTGGTTAGTGTTGCAGTAAGACTGATAATGGGTGTTGTAGGAGTTTATTGACCCGTCTTAATGTCATATGACAATGTCACGGGAATTATAGTCTGGATAATGGTCTCAGACTAGGAAGGGCCTGGTCGGAGACCGGGCCACGGGCCAGTTGATCCCCGAACCACCTACAACGTGATGAGAGGGTGTGGTCATAGGGCTCTACATCTGCCCTCTTTTATTCTGCCAAAGATTCTTGGTAAATCTACAAGGTAAAGTAATAGTCTTGAGAACAGGCGATACAACGCCAGTATAAACAGTACTTGGGTCATGAGGGATGAAGGAATGGTGCCCAACCACTTGCACCTCTGGGGCTCGAACACCGACCTTGCAAGCTACAAGTACTTCTGGGAGTTTGCAACATCTGCTGATGTAGATTTGACTAAATGTAAACTCTGCCAGCAGAACTATTCGCATATCTTGCATCGTTATATAATGGAATGTGAAGAAATCGCGGAATTCCGAGATAACACTATCAGTAGAAATGTACCTCTGTAACCCTTTCCACCACCGACCACGGGATGAGTATGGGGTGCATAATAAAGAAATTGAATTGACAAATAAAACGAAACGCGTCTCACAGTCTTGATAATACGTTGAAATACACACTAAATTAAACTTTTTGCTTCAGAAGGTCAGATATCAACCCAAAATCTTTTAACAATTTTCAATCACAAATGCCACAGAAGATACGTGATAAGAGAACCTCGATCTATGATCAACTCAGTTTTTTTGTCATTACAAACACACTGACAAGAACTAATAATAGAGATAGTAAAGAGTTCAACATAAAACATCAAGGAAGATACAAGAAGTAGATGGAATGTTGTTTACATCAGCTGCCTCGTGGAGACCTTTAAACCCGGCCACCACCGCCAGGGGCCACCACCGCCAGGGGCCACCACCGCCAGGGGCCACCACCGCCAGGGGCCACCACCGCCAGGGGCCACCACCGCCAGGGTCCACCACCGCCAGGGGCCACCACCGCCAGGGTCCACCACCGCCAGGGGCCACCACCGCCAGGGGCCACCACCGCCAGGGGCCACCACCGCCAGGGGCCACCACCGCCAGGGGCCACCACCGCCAGGGTCCACCACCGCCAGGGTCCACCACCGCCAGGGTCCACCACCGCCAGGGGCCACCACCACCAGGGTCCACCACCGCCAGGGGCCACCACCACCAGGGTCCACCACCGCCAGGGTCCACCACCGCCAGGGTCCACCACCACCAGGGTCCACCACCGCCAGGGTCCACCACCGCCAGGGTCCACCACCACCAGGGTCCACCACCGCCAGGGGCCACCACCGCCAGGGGCCACCACCGCCAGGGGCCACCACCGCCAGGGGCCACCACCGCCAGGGGCCACCACCGCCAGGGGCCACCACCGCCAGGGTCCACCACCGCCAGGGTCCACCACCGCCAGGGTCCACCACCGCCAGGGTCCACCACCGCCAGGGGCCACCACCGCCAGGGTCCACCACCGCCAGGGTCCACCACCGCCAGGGTCCACCACCGCCAGGGTCCACCACCGCCAGGGTCCACCACCGCCAGGGGCCACCACCGCCAGGGTCGACCACCGCCAGGGTCGACCACCGCCAGGGGCCACCACCGCCAGGGTCCACCACCGCCAGGGTCCACCACCGCCAGGGGCCACCACCGCCAGGGTCCACCACCGCCAGGGGCCACCACCGCCAGGGTCCACCACCGCCAGGGTCCACCACCGCCAGGGGCCACCACCGCCAGGGTCCACCACCGCCAGGGTCCACCACCGCCAGGGTCCACCACCGCCAGGGGCCACCACCGCCAGGGGCCACCACCGCCAGGGGCCACCACCGCCAGGGGCCACCACCGCCAGGGGCCACCACCACCAGGGGCCACCACCGCCAGGGGCCACCACCACCAGGGTCCACCACCGCCAGGGGCCACCACCGCCAGGGGCCACCACCACCAGGGGCCACCACCGCCAGGGGCCACCACCGCCAGGGGCCACCACCGCCAGGGTCCACCACCGCCAGGGTCCACCACCGCCAGGGTCCACCACCGCCAGGGGCCACCACCGCCAGGGGCCACCACCGCCAGGGGCCACCACCGCCAGGGGCCACCACCGCCAGGGTCCACCACCGCCAGGGGCCACCACCGCCAGGGGCCACCACCGCCAGGGTCCACCACCGCCAGGGTCCACCACACCACCACCGCCAGGGTCCACCACACCACCACCGCCAGGGGCCACCACACCACCACCGCCAGGGGCCACCACACCACCACCGCCAGGGTCCACCACACCACCACCGCCAGGGTCCACCACACCACCACCGCCAGGGTCCACCACACCACCACCGCCAGGGTCCACCACACCACCACCGCCAGGGTCCACCACACCACCACCGCCAGGGTCCACCACACCACCACCGCCAGGGTCCACCACACCACCACCGCCAGGGTCCACCACACCACCACCGCCAGGGTCCACCACACCACCACCGCCAGGGTCCACCACACCACCACCGCCAGGGTCCACCACACCACCACCGCCAGGGTCCACCACACCACCACCGCCAGGGTCCACCACACCACCAGCGCCAGGGTCCACCACCGCCAGGGTCCACCACCGCCAGGGTCCACCACCGCCAGGGGCCACCACCGCCAGGGGCCACCACCGCCAGGGTCCACCACCGCCAGGGTCCACCACACCACCACCGCCAGGGTCCACCACACCACCACCGCCAGGGTCCACCACCGCCAGGGTCCACCACACCACCACCGCCAGAGTCCACCACACCACCACCGCCAGGGTCCACCACCGCCAGGGTCCACCACCGCCAGGGGCCACCACACCACCACCGCCAGAGTCCACCACACCACCACCACCAGAGTCCACCACACCACCACCGCCAGAGTCCACCACACCACCACCGCCAGAGTCCACCACACCACCACCGCCAGGGTCCACCACCGCCAGGGTCCACCACACCACCTCCCGCCAGGGTCCACCACCGCCAGGGGCCACCATACCACCACCGCCAGGGTCCACCACCGCCAGGGTCCACCACCGCCAGGGTCCACCACTGCCAGGGTCCACCACACCACCACCGCCAGGGTCCACCACACCACCACCGCCAGGGTCCACCACACCACCAGCGCCAGGGTCCACCACACCACCAGCGCCAGGGTCCACCACACCACCACCGCCAGGGGCCACCACACCACCACCGCCAGGGTCCACCACCGCCAGGGTCCACCACACCACCACCGCCAGGGTCCACCACACCACCATCGCCAGGGTCCACCACACCACCACCGCCAGGGTCCACCACACCACCAGCGCCAGGGTCCACCACACCACCACCGCCAGGGGCCACCACACCACCACCGCCAGGGTCCACCACCGCCAGGGTCCACCACACCACCACCGCCAGGGTCCACCACACCACCACCGCCAGGGTCCACCACACCACCACCGCCAGGGTCCACCACACCACCATCGCCAGGGTCCACCACACCACCACCGCCAGGGTCCACCACACCACCACCGCCAGGGTCCACCACCGCCAGGGCCCACCACACCACCACCGCCAGGGCCCACCACCGCCAGGGCCCACCACACCACCACCGCCAGGGGCCACCACACCACCACCGCCAGGGTCCACCACACCACCACCGCCAGGGTCCACCACACCACCGCCAGGGTCCACCACACCACCACCGCCAGGGGCCACCACCGCCAGGGTCCACCACACCACCGCCAGGGGCCACCACCGCCAGGGGCCACCACCGCCAGGGGCCACCACCGCCAGGGTCCACCACCGCCAGGGTCCACCACACCACCACCGCCAGGGTCCACCACACCACCACCGCCAGGGTCCACCACACCACCACCGCCAGGGTCCACCACACCACCACCGCCAGGGTCCACCACACCACCACCGCCAGGGTCCACCACACCACCACCGCCAGGGTCCACCACACCACCACCCCCAGGGTCCACCACACCACCACCCCCAGGGTCCACCACACCACCACCGCCAGGGTCCACCACACCACCACCGCCAGGGTCCACCACACCAACACCGCCAGGGTCCACCACACCACCACCGCCAGGGTCCACCACACCACCACCACCAGGGTCCACCACACCACCACCGCCAGGGTCCACCACACCACCACCGCCAGGGTCCACCACACCACCACCGCCAGGGGCCACCACACCACCACACCCAGGGGCCACCACACCACCACACCCAGGGGCCACCACACCACCACCGCCAGGGTCCACCACACCCAGGGGCCACCACACCACCACCGCCAGGGTCCACCACACCCAGGGGCCACCACACCACCACACCCAGGGTCCACCACACCACCACCGCCAGGGTCCACCACACCACCACCGCCAGGGGCCACCACACCACCACACCCAGGGGCCACCACACCACCACCGCCAGGGGCCACCACACCACCACCGCCAGGGTCCACCACACCCAGGGGCCACCACACCACCACACCCAGGGTCCACCACACCACCACCGCCAGGGTCCACCACACCACACCACCACCGCCAGGGGCCACCACACCACCACCGCCAGGGTCCACCACACCACCACCGCCAGGGGCCACCACACCACCACCGCCAGGGTCCACCACACCACCACCGCCAGGGTCCACCACACCACCGCCAGGGTCCACCACACCACCACCGCCAGGGGCCACCACACCACCACCGCCAGGGTCCACCACACCACCACACCACCACACCCAGGGTCCACCACACCACCACCGCCAGGGGCCACCACACCACCACCGCCAGGGTCCACCACACCACCACCGCCAGGGGCCACCACACCACCACACCCAGGGTCCACCACACCACCACCGCCAGGGGCCACCACACCACCACACCCACACCAAACACAGTCACAAAAAAAATTAAAGCATAAAAACTCGCCCGACCACTTATTTACTTGTGGTGAACTGGCCCCCGTTAACACGACATGCGTGGCGTCTCATAGTGGTTTGCTTGTTTGGTTTCTCAGTAAGGGGGTTATGTTGTGTTTCTCAGTAAGGGGGTTATGTTGTGTTTCTCAGTAAGGGTTTATGTTGTGTTTCTCAGTAAGGGGGTTTATGTTGTGTTTCTCAGTAAGGGTTTATGTTGTGTTTCCCAGTCAGAGGTTTATGTTATGTTTCTCAGTAAGGGTTTATGTTGTGTTTCTCATTAAGGGTTTATGTTGTGTTTCTCATTAAGGGTTTATGTTGTGTTTCTCATTAAGGGTTTATGTTGTGTTTCTCATTAAGAGGGTTTATGTTATGTTTCTCATTAAGGGTTTATGTTGTGTTTCTCATTAAGGGTTTATGTTGTGTTTCTCATTAAGGGTTTATGTTGTGTTTCTCATTAAGAGGGTTTATGTTATGTTTCTCAGTAAGGGTTTATGTTGTGTTTCTCATTAAGAGGGTTTATGTTATGTTTCTCAGTAAGGGTTTATGTTGTGTTTCTCATTAAGAGGGTTTATGTTATGTTTCTCAGTAAGGGGGTTTATGTTGTGTTTCTCATAAAGGGGGTTTATTTTGTGTTTCTCAGTAAGGGGGTTTATGTTGTGTTTCTCAGTAAGGGTTTATGTTGTGTTTCTCAGTAAGGGTTTATGTTGTGTTTCTCATTAAGAGGGTTTATGTTGTGTTTCTCAGAGGTTTATGTTGTGTTTCTCAGAGGTTTATGTTGTGTTTCCCAGAGGTTTATGTTGTGTTTCTCAGAGGTTTATGTTGTGTTTCTCAGAGGTTTATGTTGTGTTTCTCAGAGGTTTATGTTATCTTTCTCAGAGGTTTATGTTGTGTTTCTCAGAGGTTTATGTTATCTTTCTCAGAGGTTTATGTTGTGTTCCTCATCCAGCGTGTTGACAGGAGGCCCTCCAAGGGAGAGTGTATATAGCACTGTTATGGAGCAATGTGTTAATAGGAGGCCTGCAGGGAAGCTCTTACATAGTAGGCATACATACTTTCCGCGTCCCTAATACCGACTTAAAGGGGCAGGGAGGTACCTTGTGGTACCTGGAGCGTTATGTGTATACCTTCACCTCGTGTTTAAATTCTTGTATTATATATGAACCTGAAGTTATGACTGCACTTTATATAATGTATGCCAGCTTCCCCTTGTGATGTCCATGTTGTATATGTTTACACGTGCTTCTGCCAGTTGTGATGAGTTTTGTCCAACCACAGTTGTGATGGAGTTTTGTCCAACCACAGTTGTGATGGAGTTTTGTCCAACCACAGTTGTGATGGAGTTTTGTCCAACCACAGTTGTGATGGAGTTTTGTCCAACCAGAAAGCTTTATCTGCGCGATCTCTCTAGTTTCATTTGTCCTATTTATTTTGTAGGTTTTGGGCTTCCGTGACAGTATAGAGTTTGGTGAAACACGTGCCTTCTGAAGGGTAGTGTGGATAAATTGGGTGTTATTTTCTAGAATTGTTTCTAGAATGTGATCGCTGCGCGATGAATGCAGAGTGCGCAAGTCGTTCTTGTACGCTGCGCAACACGTCAACTTGAGGAGCCAAACGACAGCCTAACATAACACAGTATATATAACATAACACAGTGTTGGTGTTATGTTTACAGTGTCAGGTGTAAATGATGAGCTTCGTCTGAGACTCGAACACTGGCAAAGGCACATCTCAGTCATTCTCACCTCTAGAGTAAGTCACCTTATGCAACTTATGGAGCGTAAGTGATGCCGAAGATAATGTTGGAATATGGCATCGTTTGACTCCTGGGGTCATGATAACAGATATACCAACAGGGGGAGATATACTTACAAAGATATATCATAACAATATCGAATATCGAATCTATAATCGGAAGGCTAACAAGCTATTATTAACATGAAGGAAAATTTGCGTCCAGACAACTTAGTGAAAATATCAATCATAGCTTGGCAGAAAAAAGAGGAGTTAGGCTTATGATAAATATTTAACCATCCTGGCAGATGGTTCCTTACATTACTAGCTCTTGGTCCCCAACCCTTCGTATAGTGTCGGCCACCTATATATATATATATATATATATATATATATATATATAATGTGTGTGTGTGTGTGTGTATCACGAAAATAAACGTGATTAAAATTGTGACAGTGTCAGACCACGGAGGAAAATTGAAACAGGAATTTCCTTAAGTACTTTCGTATATTAGTACGAAAGGACTCCTTCTGAAGATGTATTAATATACGAAAGTACTTAAAGAAATTCCTGTTTCAATTTTCCTCCGTGGTCTGACACTGTCATATACATATATATATATATATATATATATATATATATATATATATATATATATATATATATATATATATATATATATATATATATATATATATATTGAATATGACCGCATATTCTGTATTTATTATTTTCTGGTTTAGGGCTTCTATCCCTCTAACTATTTTCTTAGCATCAGGGCTTAATTGAAATAGGAGTTCTCCAAAACTCATTTTCGTACTTTTAAGGTGAAGAAAAGAAGTGATTTACTATAGAGTATATTACACTTATTTGTATAATTTGCACGACGTTTCGAACCTCCATGGTTCATTCTCAAGTGAACAGATCTTACAATACTAGTTGATTTTATACCCGCATTAGGTCAGGTGATAATACAATGAAGGTGAAAACATGGGGGGATACATAAGGGATAAACATAGGGGCTGCAGAAGGCTTATTGGCCCATACGAGGCATCTCCTATCTAAACACAAAGATTAATCCAGTGTAATTGGCCTGTTATGTTGGACATTGTCTTCTGTGTTGGCATCGATATGTTCTTGTCTTGTCCTTACTCTCATGGTGGGTAGAGTAAATAGTTCCGTGATTTGGGTGTTCATGGTAGGTCGCTCTATTCTTATGTGAATTGCCTCAAGAATTTGTAATCTTCTTGAATCTTGGGTTTTGTCTATTATGCAAGTATTCTTGTTCAACATTTCTCTTGTTAGAGTAATGTCATGGGCTTGTCGCATGTGATTCCTAGGGGCACCAGATTGAAGATGGCATGTCAAACGCCTCGTCAGCTTGGTCGACGTCATACCTATGTACTTACATTGAAGGTTACATCCTTCGTGGGGGCAAGTGTACATGTATACAACGCTTGACTGCTGTAGAGGGTTCTCCGTCGGCTTCGGGCTGTTTTTGATAAGGAGTTCGGAAGTCTTCTTGGTTTTGTAGAATATTATCAGGTTTATGTTTTGGTTAGGAGTAGTGCTTTTTACTCCTTTACGGATTATTTCTTTCATTATTCTTTCCTCTTTTATATGTTCACTGTGCATGGTTGATTTGTAATATAATTTTATTGGGGGTGTTGTGGTTTCTGTTCTAGGTTCTGAATTATACCAACGGTCCAAGTGTCTTCTTAAATACAGAATATGCGGTCATATTCAATGAAACATATATATATATATATATATATATATATATATATATATATATATATATATATATATATATATATATATATATATATATATATATATATATATAAAAGAATGAAGGTAAATAAATTCATTCCAAGTCGGTTCTAACACACATGTGAACATCTGGAGAGGGTACACATATGCGTCTCAGGCGTGAGATGACGCACTCGGGAGAGTGAAGAGCATGTTGCCTGGAGCTTGTGTGCCCTGCAACCCGTTGCTAGGCGACGGTGATACACGTATCTTCTATTCACAGTGTCCGCCTTGCGTCCCCTCCACGTGTGTCCTCTTACCTCTCTTGCTCAACGCCGGAGAATCTTTCCGAGTCCTTAACTGATGAGTATGAGTGTTATTCATGGAAATAACGATATCAAAGCCACGTTGGCGGTTGAGAGAGAGAGATGATGAATGCCGGTGAATCACATCAAAAGGTGTTGTGAGCAGGTGTTGTGAGCAGGTGTTGCACAACTATTTTCTTGCTTACTAAACTGGCACACTCTGCTGCTGGGGGTGCTGGGGTTGGCTTGTTTGTGGTGGGGTTCGGTGCTGGGGTTGGCTTGTTTGTGGTGAGGTTCGGTACTGGGGTTGGCTTGTTTGTGGTGGGGTTCGGTGCTGGGGTTGGCTTGTTTGTGGTGGTGTTCGGTGCTGGGGTTGGCTTGTTTGTGGTGAGGTTCGGTACTGGGGTTGGCTTGTTTGTGGTGGGGTTCGGTGCTGGGGTTGGCTTGTTTGTGGCGGGGCTCAGTGCTGGGGTTGGCTTGTTTGTGGTGGGGTTCAGTGCTGGGGTTGGCTTGTTTGTGGCGGGGCTCAGTGCTGGGGTTGGCTTGTTTGTGGTGGCGTTCAGTGCTGGGGTTGGCTTGTTTGTGGTGGGGTTCGGTGCTGGGGTTGGCTTGTTTCTGGTGGGGTTCGGTGCTGGGGTTGGCTTGTTTGTGGCGGGGCTCAGTGCTGGGGTTGGCTTGTTTGTGGTGGGGTTCAGTGCTGGGGTTGGTTTGTTTGTGATGAGGTTCGGTGCTGGGGTTGGCTTGTTTGTGGCGGGGCTCAGTGCTGGGGTTGGCTTGTTTGTGGTGGGGTTCGGTGCTGGGGTTGGCTTGTTTGTGGCGGGGCTCAGTGCTGGGGTTGGCTTGTTTGTGGTGGGGTTCGGTGCTGGGGTTGGCTTGTTTGTGGTGGGGTTCGGTGCTGGGGTTGGCTTGTTTGTGGCGGGGCTCAGTGCTGGGGTTGGCTTGTTTGTGGCGGGGCTCAGTGCTGGGGTTGGCTTGTTTGTGGTGGGGTTCGGTGCTGGGGTTGGCTTGTTTGTGGTGGGGTTCGGTGCTGGGGTTGGCTTGTTTGTGGCGGGGCTCAGTGCTGGGGTTGGCTTGTTTGTGGTGGGGTTCAGTGCTGGGGTTGGTTTGTTTGTGATGAGGTTCGGTGCTGGGGTTGGCTTGTTTGTGGCGGGGCTCAGTGCTGGGGTTGGCTTGTTTGTGGTGGGGTTCGGTGCTGGGGTTGGCTTGTTTGTGGTGGGGTTCAGTGCTGGGGTTGGCTTGTTTGTGGTGTGGTTCGGTGCTGGGGTTGGCTTGTTTGTGGTGGGGTTCAGTGCTGGGGTTGGCTTGTTTGTGGTGGGGTTCAGTGCTGGGGTTGGCTTGTTTGTGGTGTGGTTCGGTGTTGGGGTTGTCTTGTTTGTGGTGGGGTTCAGTGCTGGGGTTGGCTTGTTTGTGGTGTGGTTCGGTGCTGGGGTTGGCTTGTTTGTGGTGGGGTTCAGTGCTGGGGTTGGCTTGTTTGTGGTGGGGTTCAGTGCTGGGGTTGGCTTGTTTGTGATGGGGTTCAGTGCTGGGGTTGGCTTGTTTGTGGTGGGGTTCAGTGCTGGGGTTGGCTTGTTTGTGATGGGGTTCAGTGCTGGGGTTGGCTTGTTTGTGATGGGGTTCAGTGCTGGGGTTGGCTTGTTTGTGGTGGGGTTCAGTGCTGGGGTTGGCTTGTTTGTGGTGGGGTTCAGTGCTGGGGTTGGCTTGTTTGTGATGGGGTTCAGTGCTGGGGTTGGCTTGTTTGTGGTGGGGTTCAGTGCTGGGGTTGGCTTGTTTGTGGTGTGGTTCGGTGCTGGGGTTGGCTTGTTTGTGGCGGGGCTCAGTGCTGGGGTTGGCTTGTTTGTGATGGGGTTCAGTGCTGGGGTTGGCTTGTTTGTGGTGGGGTTCAGTGCTGGGGTTGGCTTGTTTGTGGTGTGGTTCGGTGCTGGGGTTGGCTTGTTTGTGGCGGGGCTCAGTGCTGGGGTTGGCTTGTTTGTGATGGGGTTCAGTGCTGGGGTTGGCTTGTTTGTGGTGGGGTTCAGTGCTGGGTTGGCTTGTTTGTGATGGGGTTCAGTGCTGGGGTTGGCTTGTTTGTGGTGGGGTTCAGTGCTGGGGTTGGCTTGTTTGTGATGGGGTTCAGTGCTGGGGTTGGCTTGTTTGTGGTGGGGTTCAGTGCTGGGGTTGGCTTGTTTGTGATGGGGTTCAGTGCTGGGGTTGGCTTGTTTGTGGTGGGGTTCAGTGCTGGGGTTGGCTTGTTTGTGGTGTGGTTCGGTGCTGGGGTTGGCTTGTTTGTGGCGGGGCTCAGTGCTGGGGTTGGCTTGTTTGTGGTGGGGTTCAGTGCTGGGGTTGGCTTGTTTGTGATGGGGTTCAGTGCTGGGGTTGGCTTGTTTGTGGTGGGGTTCAGTGCTGGGGTTGGCTTGTTTGTGATGGGGTTCAGTGCTGGGGTTGGCTTGTTTGTGATGGGGTTCAGTGCTGGGGTTGGCTTGTTTGTTGTGGGGTTCAGTGCTGGGGTTGGCTTGTTTGTGATGGGGTTCAGTGCTGGGGTTGGCTTGTTTGTGGTGGGGTTCAGTGCTGGGGTTGGCTTGTTTGTGATGGGGTTCAGTGCTGGGGTTGGCTTGTTTGTGGTGGGGTTCAGTGCTGGGGTTGGCTTGTTTGTGTGGTTCGGTGCTGGGGTTGGCTTGTTTGTGGCGGGGCTCAGTGCTGGGGTTGGCTTGTTTGTGATGGGGTTCAGTGCTGGGGTTGGCTTGTTTGTGGTGGGGTTCAGTGCTGGGGTTGGCTTGTTTGTGATGGGGTTCAGTGCTGGGGTTGGCTTGTTTGTGGTGGGGTTCAGTGCTGGGGTTGGCTTGTTTGTGATGGGGTTCAGTGCTGGGGTTGGCTTGTTTGTGGTGGGGTTCAGTGCTGGGGTTGGCTTGTTTGTGATGGGGTTCAGTGCTGGGGTTGGCTTGTTTGTGGTGGGGTTCAGTGCTGGGGTTGGCTTGTTTGTGGTGTGGTTCGGTGCTGGGGTTGGCTTGTTTGTGGCGGGGCTCAGTGCTGGGGTTGGCTTGTTTGTGATGGGGTTCAGTGCTGGGGTTGGCTTGTTTGTGGTGGGGTTCAGTGCTGGGGTTGGCTTGTTTGTGATGGGGTTCAGTGCTGGGGTTGGCTTGTTTGTGGTGGGGTTCAGTGCTGGGGTTGGCTTGTTTGTGATGGGGTTCAGTGCTGGGGTTGGCTTGTTTGTGGTGGGGTTCAGTGCTGGGGTTGGCTTGTTTGTGATGGGGTTCAGTGCTGGGGTTGGCTTGTTTGTGGTGGGGTTCAGTGCTGGGGTTGGCTTGTTTGTGATGGGGTTCAGTGCTGGGGTTGGCTTGTTTGTGATGGGGTTCAGTGCTGGGGTTGGCTTGCTTGTGGTGGTGTTCAGTGCTGGGGCTGGCTTGCTTGTGGTGGGGCTTGGTGCTGGGTTGACTGCGTGGGTGCTGGGTTGGCTATCAGCTTCACCTCAGCTTCACCATCAGCTTCACCTCAGCTTCACCATCAGCTTCACCATCAGCTTCACCTCAGCTTCACCATCAGCTTCACCATCAGCTTCACCTCAGCTTCACCATCAGCTTCACCTCAGCTTCACCATCAGCTTCACCTCAGCTTCACCATCAGCTTCACCTCAGCTTCACCTCAGCTTCACCATCAGCTTCACCATCAGCTTCACCTCAGCTTCACCTCAGCTTCACCATCAGCTTCACCATCAGCTTCACCTCAGCTTCACCATCAGCTTCACCTCAGCTTCACCTCAGCTTCACCATCAGCTTCACCATCAGCTTCACCTCAGCTTCACCATCAGCTTCACCTCAGCTTCACCATCAGCTTCACCTCAGCTTCACCATCAGCTTCACCACAGCTTCACCATCAGCTTCACCTCAGCTTCACCATCAGCTTCACCTCAGCTTCACCATCAGCTTCACCTCAGCTTCACCATCAGCTTCACGTCAGCTTCACCATCAGCTTCACCTCAGCTTCACCATCAGCTTCACCTCTGCTTCACCATCAGCTTCACCTCTGCTTCACCATCAGCTTCACCTCAGCTTCACCATCAGCTTCACCTCAGCTTCACCATCAGCTTCACCTCAGCTTGCTAGCACCAGTAACACCATCTCCACCATCGTTCATCATCACATGACTCTCCTTGACCTCTCCCGTCACCATCATCACTGTCATGTCATGATCGCATCACCATCGCCACTGGCGCTAATGTTTAGTACAAAATTTCGTCAAGAGATTTTAACGTTATTCCTCCCTGTAACATTAATACCACTGTCACTGGTGGCTGTTAAGCCGTGAATTGATGAGCCTCGTTTGTCTAGTGGTGGAGGAGTGGCTTGTGTAGCGGCATGGTCAGCTTGGGCTTGTTTGTGGGTGGCTTAGGGATTCTTTGGGGGCATAAAGTTGACTGACATTTAGTTGGGTTATCTTGTCAAGCTCCCATAATACTGCTGTTCTCTGTTGGCTTCATTATTTTGCTAATTGGATTTGGCTTTTTCTCCCTTGGATTCGTCTCGCCGGGGTTCCTGGGCCTGATGTCTCCTCCTTCAAATCCCCTGAGACAGCTCCTATTGTCCCATATGAGACAGCTCCTGTTGGCCCATATGAGACAGCTCCTATTGTCCCATATGAGACAGCTCCTATTGGCCCATATGAGACAGCTCCTATTGTCCCATATGAGACAGCTCCTGTTGGCCCATATGAGGCAGCTTCTATTTGCCCATATGAGACAGCTCCTGTTGGCCCATATGAGGCAGCTCCTGTTGGCCCATATGAGGCAGCTTCTATTTGCCCAAATGAGGCAGCTCCTGTTGGCCCATATGAGACAGCTCCTATTGGCCCATATGAGGCAGCTCCTGTTGGCCCATATGAGACAGCTCCTATTTGCCCATATGAGGCAGCTTCTATTGGCCCATACGAGGCAGCTTCTATTTATATCACCCAAACTCATTCATAAAGGTCTAACCTACGCTTGAAACATTCCACGTCTATTGTGTTACTTGGAAACCTGTTCCTAAACCAGGGTTGACTCGGGTCTTTCCTGCATCTGAGGCTCTCCAGTTTGTATTGTTTCATCTTGTCATCAACACGGAGGGAGGAAATTATCGGGGGAAAACGCCAAGCCATTACGACTATATATATTACTGGGATAAGGATAAGGATAAAGATTTGGAGATGAAACGGGGATATTAACATGGATTAACATGGAGGAGTCTTAGTTTGATGTGGAGGTCACTTATAATCAAATGATTTATTTGTTTTTTATTTATCAAAATTGAGTTTATGAGTTTTTTGATTTATCAATCAAAAACAACGTGGAATACATTGACTTGAATATAAATATGATATTCAATAGATTAAATATAACTTGCCTCACTGCTTGTTCTTTCTGTTCATAGTTCTCCTTGTTATACTGGGCTGCTCTTCAGTGTTCTCTCGCCCGTGTTAGTGTTCTGGACCAGAGAACATTTAGTTCATAAAGCCTTCACGCAACCATTTACGAAATGTGTACATCCTCAAGCCATTATGATGGCTTTGTCTATATTAACTAGTTGACTGGCTTCAGAACCCAAGGTTGTTAGTGTGGGGTAACAAGCTCTCAGTGGTTCGGAGGTCATGAACGCTAATCCTTGTAAACAAGGCCGCCATGATGGGGGAAAGATGTACATGTTTCGTCAGTAGCTACGTGGCTTGATGTCCTGATGACCCCAACTTCTTGCCCTAATCTCTTGCCCCAATCTCTTGCCCCAACCTCTTGCCCCAACCTCTTGCCCCACCCTCTTGCCTCAACCTCTTGCCCCAACCCCTTGCCCCAACCCCTTTCCCCAACCCCTTGCCCCAACCTCTTGCCCCAACCTCTTGCCCCAACCTCTTGCCCCAACCTCTTGCCCCAACCCCTTGCCCCAACCTCTTGCCCCAACCTCTTGCCCCAACCTCTTGCCCCAACCTCTTGCCCCAACCTCTTGCCCCAACCTCTTGCCCCAACCTCTTGCCCCAACCTCTTGCCCCAACCCCTTACGTCATCTTGTGTGTATCAGTGTTGAAGGTTGGAGTTGTCTTGTTCTATCCAGGTGTTCTATCCAGGTGTTCTATCCAGGTGTTCTATCCAGGTGTTTTATCCAGGTGTTTTATCCAGGTGTTTTATCCAGGTGTTCTATCCAGGTGTTCTATCCAGGTGTTCTATCCAGGTGATCTATCCAGGTGATCAATCCAGGTGATCTATCCAGGTGTTCTATCCAGATGATCTATCCAGGTGTTCTATCCAGGTGATCTATCCAGGTGTTCTATCCAGATGATCTATCCAGGTGTTCTATCCAGGTGTTCTATCCAGATGATCTATCCAGGTGTTCTATCCAGGTGATCTATCCAGGTGTTCTATGCAGATGATCTATCCAGGTGTTCTATCCAGGTGATCTATCCAGGTGTTCTATCCAGATGATCTATCCAGGTGTTCTATCCAGATGATCTATCCAGGTGATCTGTGAACTTGTGTCTTGTTACGTTCTATAACACTGTTATGTTCTCAATAACACTGGTCGGTTATTCATGCCAGATATGTATCGCATTACAGGGGTATACATGTCATCACTGTATAACCGCACGAGCATGTTATATTATCATAGCAACATAGCAATATGGAAGTTGTAGTGAAGGACCTGGTGACTCTAGTGGGAGCCCTGAGGACAGAGTTGGACTCTCTGCGGGAGGAGGTGCGTCAGCTTAAAAAACAACGAGAAGTAACGAAGGAGGAGACCAGCAGTAAAGGGACCTCGTCTTGGAGAGTTGCGAAAGACAGGGGCCTTAAGAAGACTTTGATAAAGCCGCCTTCAAACGCCATAGCAACTTCAAATTCATTTGACGTTTTGGAGGATGAGTGCTGTGGAGAGACTGTGGATCGCGCAAAAGGGAAAGCAACGAAGAGAAAGGAAGCGCAGGCCCCTCAGAAAGTAAAGGAAGTACCTAAGCAAACATTAGTTGTGGGAGATTCCCAGATAAGGTATTTGGATAGAACGTTTTGTGCTAGAGATAGGGGGAACAGGTTAAGGGTTTGCTATCCCGGAGCTGGCATTGGTGATATTATAAACAACATGAATGATATTATGGCTGGTAATGGGAACAATCCCATTATTTGCATTAGCGTGGGAGGAAATGATGTTGGTCGAGTCAGGAGTGAGGAACTGATTCAGAGGTATAAAACAGCCATAGAGTTAGTTAGGAGCAAGGGAGGAATCCCGATCATATGTGGCATTCTTCCAAGAAAGGGAGTGGGAAATGAATGGATATCGAGGGCACTTGGTGTCAATTGCCGGCTGGAAAGATATTGCAAATCAAATGCAATATCTTTCATAGACAACTGGGAACACTTCTATGGAAGAAATGAAATGTATGCTCGTGATGGGGTGCATCTATCGAGAGCTGGGGTTGTTGCTGTTGCGAACTCGCTAGAAGAAGTGGTTAGAGGTGTTTGTTTGGGTTTAAACTGTTAGTAGATAGAGGTATGGGAATTGATTTGGAGGAAGGAGGTAATAAAAGTATGTGTTTGTGGGAGAAAGGAGTTGGCAAAACGATCAGGGAAAGAGAAGGTCCGCAAAATAACAATTCACTTAGGGTATATTACACTAACAGTAGAAGTCTAAGAAATAAAATTAACGAATTAAATGCTCTTGTCTGCACAGAAAAAATAGATATTATTGCACTTACCGAAACGTGGATGAATGTAGAAAATAGAGAACTATTAGCTGAATATCAAATATATGGATTTAAACTATTTCACACAGATAGATATATTAGACGAGGAGGTGGAGTAGCCATATATGTTAGGGACAATTTGAAATGTAGTCTCAAAGAGGGAATCAAAACAGAGCCACACACAGAAACTATTTGGATTGAATTAAACGAAAAAGCTAATAATATTATAATAGGAGTAATATATAGGCCACCAAATTTAGACAGAATGGAAGCAAAGCATCTATGGGATGAAGTATCTAGAGCATCTAGATCTAACAGTATTTATGTCATGGGTGACTTTAATTTTAGCGGAATAAACTGGTTGAACAAAACAGGGAATAGTGAAGCAGAAGATTTTCTAGAATTAATTGACGATTGCTTTCTTACGCAACACATTAAGGAACCAACACGGGAAAATAATATTTTAGATTTAGTGTTAACTAACAGGGAAACGCAAATTAATGACATCGAAATAGGGAGTGAGCTAGGGAGCAGTGATCACAAAGAAATCAGATTTAGCATAGAATGGAATAGACCAGTAGGAGAAAATTCTGTTAAAGTGCCAGATTTTCGAAAAGCTGATTTTAATAGCCTAAGAAATTTTTTGGGTCAAATTGATTGGAAAGGCTTGGGTATGGGGTGTGGGCCGGTCTTGGAGCGAGACATGAACCCAGCGATAGGTGACTTAAATGGGGATTTCGATGTGGATTCAATATATAACTTATTTAAGAATATTCTAAACAAAGCACAGGAACGTAGTATACCATACAAATTGAATAGATCGTATACTAATGACCCAAAGTGGATAACAAAGAATTTGAAGAACCTTATAGGTAAAAAGAGAGCTTGGTACAAAAGGATTAAAAATGGGGAGGTCACTTTAGAACAGGAATTCGTACAACTGGTTAGAAATGTTAAAAAAGAGATAAGGAAAGCAAAAAGAAACTATGAAGTTCGCATAGCAGGGCAAGCAAAGACAAATCCTAAAGGGTTTTTTCAGTTATATCGTACTAAGACTAGGGAAAGGATAGGTCCATTAAAAACTGAGACAGGTCAAATAACAGATAGTGATGAAGAGATGAGTAGTATTTTTAATAAATATTTTGTATCTGTATTTACTAAAGAGGAACTTAACAATATGCCTTCAGCCGAACAAGTCTATGTGGGTGGGGACGAGGACAGGTTGACGAGTTTAGCAGTTACCAGGGAGGATGTTCTTAAACAAATAGTAAAACTCAAACCAAACAAATCCCCAGGGCCGGATGAAGTGTTTGCTAGGGTGCTTAAAGAATGCAAAGAGGAGCTTTGTGACCCACTGTCAACCATATTTAATAAATCAATAGAGTCAGGCAGAGTGCCAGAGTTTTGGAAAGTTGCTAATGTGATACCAGTTTTTAAGAAAGGAGATAGATCACTTGCGTCTAACTATCGACCAATTAGCCTAACGTCTATTGTGGGAAAGTTACTCGAATCTATAATAGCAAATAAAATTCGTCTTCATCTTGAAAAACATAAATTAATAATTGAGTCGCAACATGGTTTTATAAATGGCCGTTCATGTTTAACAAATTTGTTATCTTTTTATTCTAGCATTGTTGAGGCAGTTGATAGTGGTAAGGATTGCGATGTTGTATACCTTGACTTTAGCAAAGCTTTTGATACAGTGCCACATGAAAGACTGATTAAAAAAATAGAGTCTCATGGTATTGGGGGTGCTATATTAAGCTGGATTAGGGCATGGCTATACCAAAGGAAACAGAGAGTTAGTATAAATGGAATCAAGTCAGAGTGGGAAAATGTTGTAAGTGGAGTGCCTCAAGGCTCTGTCCTGGGACCTCTGTTGTTTATAATATATATAAATGATTTAGATTCAGGTTTGAGTAGCAACATTTGCAAATTTGCCGATGATACGAAAATCGGTAGGGAAATTAATTCGGAGGAGGACTCACTATCACTTCAAGTTGATCTAGATAGGGTTTTGAAATGGTCAAAGGATTGGCAGATGCAGTTTAATGCTGATAAATGTAAAGTTCTGAGGTTAGGTAATGATGATAGAGTTACAAGATACGAGCTAGATGGTGTTGTGATTGCGAAGTCGGATTGCGAAAGGGATCATAAGAACATAAGAACAAAGGTAACTGCAGAAGGCCTATTGGCCCATACGAGGCAGCTCCTATTCTATAACCACCCAATCCCACTCATATACTTGTCCAACCCGTGCTTGAAACAATCGAGGGACCCCACCTCCACAATGTTACGCGGCAATTGGTTCCACAAATCAACAACCCTGTTACTGAACCAGTATTTACCCAAGTCTTTCCTAAATCTAAACTTATCCAATTTATATCCATTGTTTCGTGTTCTGTCCTGTGTTGATACTTTTAATACCCTATTAATATCCCCCCGGTTATGTCCATTCATCCACTTGTAAACCTCTATCATGTCACCCCTAACTCTTCGCCTTTCCAGTGAATGCAACTTAAGCTTTGTTAATCTTTCTTCATATGAAAGATTTCTAATTTGGGGAATTAACTTAGTCATCCTACGCTGGACACGTTCAAGTGAATTTATATCCATTCTATAATATGGCGACCAAAACTGAACTGCATAATCTAAATGGGGCCTAACTAGAGCAAGATATAGCTTGAGAACCACACCAGGTGTCTTGTTACTAACGCTGCGATTAATAAATCCAAGTGTCCGATTTGCCTTATTACGAACATTTATGCATTGATCCTTTTGTTTTAAATTCTTACTAATCATAACTCCCAGATCCCTTTCGCAATCCGACTTCGCAATCACAACACCATCTAGCTCGTATCTTGTAACTCTATCATCATTACCTAACCTCAGAACTTTACATTTATCAGCATTAAACTGCATCTGCCAATCCTTTGACCATTTCAAAACCCTATCTAGATCAACTTGAAGTGATAGTGAGTCCTCCTCCGAATTAATTTCCCTACCGATTTTCGTATCATCGGCAAATTTGCAAATGTTGCTACTCAAACCTGAATCTAAATCATTTATATATATTATAAACAACAGAGGTCCCAGGACAGAGCCTTGAGGCACTCCACTTACAACATTTTCCCACTCTGACTTGATTCCATTTATACTAACTCTCTGTTTCCTTTGGTATAGCCATGCCCTAATCCAGCTTAATATAGCACCCCCAATACCATGAGACTCTATTTTTTTAATCAGTCTTTCATGTGGCACTGTATCAAAAGCTTTGCTAAAGTCAAGGTATACAACATCGCAATCCTTACCACTATCAACTGCCTCAACAATGCTAGAATAAAAAGATAACAAATTTGTTAAACATGAACGGCCATTTATAAAACCATGTTGCGACTCAATTATTAATTTATGTTTTTCAAGATGAAGACGAATTTTATTTGCTATTATAGATTCGAGTAACTTTCCCACAATAGACGTTAGGCTAATTGGTCGATAGTTAGACGCAAGTGATCTATCTCCTTTCTTAAAAACTGGTATCACATTAGCAACTTTCCAAAACTCTGGCACTCTGCCT
This sequence comes from Procambarus clarkii, assembly GCF_040958095.1. Taxonomy (NCBI): domain Eukaryota; kingdom Metazoa; phylum Arthropoda; class Malacostraca; order Decapoda; family Cambaridae; genus Procambarus; species Procambarus clarkii. The sequence continues at coordinate 26,915,025 of NC_091212.1, forward strand.
GACTCTATTGATTTATTAAATATGGTTGACAGTGGGTCACAAAGCTCCTCTTTGCATTCTTTAAGCACCCTAGCAAACACTTCATCCGGCCCTGGGGATTTGTTTGGTTTGAGTTTTACTATTTGTTTAAGAACATCCTCCCTGGTAACTGCTAAACTCGTCAACCTGTCCTCGTCCCCACCCACATAGACTTGTTCGGCTGAAGGCATATTGTTAAGTTCCTCTTTAGTAAATACAGATACAAAATATTTATTAAAAATACTACTCATCTCTTCATCACTATCTGTTATTTGACCTGTCTCAGTTTTTAATGGACCTATCCTTTCCCTAGTCTTAGTACGATATAACTGAAAAAACCCTTTAGGATTTGTCTTTGCTTGCCCTGCTATGCGAACTTCATAGTTTCTTTTTGCTTTCCTTATCTCTTTTTTAACATTTCTAACCAGTTGTACGAATTCCTGTTCTAAAGTGACCTCCCCATTTTTAATCCTTTTGTACCAAGCTCTCTTTTTACCTATAAGGTTCTTCAAATTCTTTGTTATCCACTTTGGGTCATTAGTATACGATCTATTCAATTTGTATGGTATACTACGTTCCTGTGCTTTGTTTAGAATATTCTTAAATAAGTTATATATTGAATCCACATCGAAATCCCCATTTAAGTCACCTATCGCTGGGTTCATGTCTCGCTCCAAGACCGGCCCACACCCCATACCCAAGCCTTTCCAATCAATTTGACCCAAAAAATTTCTTAGGCTATTAAAATCAGCTTTTCGAAAATCTGGCACTTTAACAGAATTTTCTCCTACTGGTCTATTCCATTCTATGCTAAATCTGATTTCTTTGTGATCACTGCTCCCTAGCTCACTCCCTATTTCGATGTCATTAATTTGCGTTTCCCTGTTAGTTAACACTAAATCTAAAATATTATTTTCCCGTGTTGGTTCCTTAATGTGTTGCGTAAGAAAGCAATCGTCAATTAATTCTAGAAAATCTTCTGCTTCACTATTCCCTGTTTTGTTCAACCAGTTTATTCCGCTAAAATTAAAGTCACCCATGACATAAATACTGTTAGATCTAGATGCTCTAGATATTTCATCCCATAGATGCTTTGCTTCCATTCTGTCTAAATTTGGTGGCCTATATATTACTCCTATTATAATATTATTAGCTTTTTCGTTTAATTCAATCCAAATAGTTTCTGTGTGTGGCTCTGTTTTGATTCCCTCTTTGAGACTACATTTCAAATTGTCCCTAACATATATGGCTACTCCACCTCCTCGTCTAATATATCTGTCTGTGTGAAATAGTTTAAATCCATATATTTGATATTCAGCTAATAGTTCTCTATTTTCTACATTCATCCACGTTTCGGTAAGTGCAATAATATCTATTTTTTCTGTGCAGACAAGAGCATTTAATTCGTTAATTTTATTTCTTAGACTTCTACTGTTAGTGTAATATACCCTAAGTGAATTGTTATTTTGCGGACCTTCTCTTTCCCTGATCTTTTTGCCAATTCCTTTCTCCCACAAACACATACTTTTATTACCTCCTTCCTCCAAATCAATTCCCATACCTCTATCTACTAACAGTTTAAACCCAAACAAACACCTCTAACCACTTCTTCTAGCGAGTTCGCAACAGCAACAACCCCAGCTCTCGATAGATGCACCCCATCACGAGCATACATTTCATTTCTTCCATAGAAGTGTTCCCAGTTGTCTATGAAAGATATTGCATTTGATTTGCAATATCTTTCCAGCCGGCAATTGACACCAAGTGCCCTCGATATCCATTCATTTCCCACTCCCTTTCTTGGAAGAATGCCACATATGATCGGGATTCCTCCCTTGCTCCTAACTAACTCTATGGCTGTTTTATACCTCTGAATCAGTTCCTCACTCCTGACTCGACCAACATCATTTCCTCCCACGCTAATGCAAATAATGGGATTGTTCCCATTACCAGCCATAATATCATTCATGTTGTTTATAATATCACCAATGCCAGCTCCGGGATAGCAAACCCTTAACCTGTTCCCCCTATCTCTAGCACAAAACGTTCTATCCAAATACCTTATCTGGGAATCTCCCACAACTAATGTTTGCTTAGGTACTTCCTTTACTTTCTGAGGGGCCTGCGCTTCCTTTCTCTTCGTTGCTTTCCCTTTTGCGCGATCCACAGTCTCTCCACAGCACTCGTCCTCCAAAACGTCAAATGAATTTGAAGTTGCTATGGCGTTTGAAGGCGGCTTTATCAAAGTCTTCTTAAGGCCCCTGTCTTTCGCAACTCTCCAAGACGAGGTCCCTTTACTGCTGGTCTCCTCCTTCGTTACTTCTCGTTGTTTTTTAAGCTGACGCACCTCCTCCCGCAGAGAGTCCAACTCTGTCCTCAGGGCTCCCACTAGAGTCACCAGGTCCTTCACTACAACTTCCATATTGCTATGATAATATAACAACACTCAGGAGCTCCGGTTAACACAACCTCTCACTGTGACTTCACCTGACTCGGGGAGTTATGATTAGTAAGAATTTAAAACAAAAGGATCAATGCATAAATGTTCGTAATAAGGCAAATCGGACACTTGGATTTATTAATCGCAGCGTTAGTAACAAGACACCTGGTGTGGTTCTCAAGCTATATCTTGCTCTAGTTAGGCCCCATTTAGATTATGCAGTTCAGTTTTGGTCGCCATATTATAGAATGGATATAAATTCACTTGAACGTGTCCAGCGTAGGATGACTAAGTTAATTCCCCAAATTAGAAATCTTTCATATGAAGAAAGATTAACAAAGCTTAAGTTGCATTCACTGGAAAGGCGAAGAGTTAGGGGTGACATGATAGAGGTTTACAAGTGGATGAATGGACATAACCGGGGGGATATTAATAGGGTATTAAAAGTATCAACACAGGACAGAACACGAAACAATGGATATAAATTGGATAAGTTTAGATTTAGGAAAGACTTGGGTAAATACTGGTTCAGTAACAGGGTTGTTGATTTGTGGAACCAATTGCCGCGTAACATTGTGGAGGTGGGGTCCCTCGATTGTTTCAAGCACGGGTTGGACAAGTATATGAGTGGGATTGGGTGGTTATAGAATAGGAGCTGCCTCGTATGGGCCAATAGGCCTTCTGCAGTTACCTTTGTTCTTATGTTCTTATGTTCTTATGTATATCAGGAATACATAGCCTCATTTTGTACGCTATACATGTCAGGACAATATTTTTACTGTAGGCTATACATGTCAGGACAATATTACTGTAGAGTATACATGTTAGAAATACATATTGCATAATGTTGCAGGTTATGTATACGTCCCGTGAACACTGGGTGCAGTTAAACGCTTCCTAACTCTTGCCTTTATTAAATTCTGTTGCAACATTTACCAGGTTGCAGATGTGTGCAATGTCTCCAGTGTGGCTTGTTATCTTGGCTGGCTTAGTGTCTCGTATCTCTAGTGTTGTATTGTTATCTTGGCTGGCTTAGTGTCTCGTATCTCTCGTGTTGTATTGTTATCTTGGCTGGCTTAGTGTCTCGTAGCTCTAGTGTTGTATTGTTATCTTGGCTGGCTTAGTGTCTCGTATCTCTAGTGTAGTATTGTTATCTTGGCTGGCTTAGTGTCTCGTATCTCTAGTGTAGTATTGTTATCTCGGCTGGCTTAGTGTCTCGTATCTCTAGTGTAGTATTGTTATCTTGGCTGGCTTAGTGTCTCGTATCTCTCGTGTTGTATTGTTATCTTGGCTGGCTTAGTGTCTCGTATGTTTAGTGTTGTATTGTTATCTTGGCTGGCTTAATGCCTGCCTATCAGTGACTACTGGGGTGTCAGGTGTAGCTCTTGGGGCCCGGCCGCTAAGTCTGGTGGTCACAGTAACGGGGGTGGGGGGAATGAGAATGACGAGTAAGTGAGAACATAAGAACATAAGAACAAAGGCAACTGCAGAAGGCCTGTTGGCCCATACGAGGCAGCTCCTATTCTATAACCACCCAATCCCACTCATATACTTGTCCAACCCGTGCTTGAAACAATCGAGGGACCCCACCTCCACAATGTTACGCGGCAATTGGTTCCACAAATCAACAACCCTGTTACTGAACCAGTATTTACCCAAGTCTTTCCTAAATCTAAACTTATCCAATTTATACCCATTGTTTCGTGTTCTGTCCTGTGTTGATACTTTTAATACCCTATTAATATCCCCCCGGTTATGTCCATTCATCCACTTGTAAACCTCTATCATGTCACCCCTAACTCTTCGCCTTTCCAGTGAATGCAACTTAAGCTTTGTTAATCTTTCTTCATATGAAAGATTTCTAATTTGGGGAATTAACTTAGTCATCCTACGCTGGACACGTTCAAGTGAATTTATATCCATTCTATAATATGGCGACCAAAACTGAACTGCATAATCTAAATGGGGCCTAACTAGAGCAAGATATAGCTTGAGAACCACACCAGGTGTCTTGTTACTAACGCTGCGATTAATAAATCCAAGTGTCCGATTTGCCTTATTACGAACATTTATGCATTGATCCTTTTGTTTTAAATTCTTACTAATCATAACTCGAGTAAGTAGGAATAGCGAGTAAGTAGGAGAAGTAGAAATGGTAGAAGGGTAGATGAAGAAATGTAGATAGTAGAAGTAGAAGAGTAGATAGTAGAAGAAGAAATGCTGCCACCATCCATTCAAGCCCATTACATACAAGACAAGGAATGGAACTTGTCTGTATCACAATATTCTCAAAAGAGGTTATAAAGAGGTCATTATTAGTATGTTCCGTCTTTCATGTAATCATTAAATCATGAAACCGCAGAGGCTTTCTCATCTCAACTCAAAAACTCTAGGGAACAAAGTTAAAGACAATTTAAACCAATAAATTCATAATTATATTTCACATGAAGTATCATAATTTAAGCAATTCCAATGTTCAAGATTAATATGCCAAGTAAGTCATCATCCAAGAATTTGAGAACCCTACAACTTGACTGCCCCTGATCCTCACACAACCCTTGTAAACACGACCAAGTCACCTTAATGTTCAACTCACCAAGTGTCTGCCTATAGCTGGATAGAGAGGGGGGGGGGGGGTCTGTAGTTGACAGAGACTGTCCCGCCCTGCTGGCTGACAGCCTCCCTGGCTAGGCCGTCTTCTCCTCTGCTTTGCTGGCTCCTATTCTATCTCTTAATGCTCTGCTCTCTGAGTATATATTGGGGAACCTAGTAACTAACTCCACCCACAAGTAGATAGCCTCAGGCACTCTACCAAGCCACTCCTTAAACGTCGGCATGTTTGAAGGCCAATTATCAGATTAGCAGAAGCAAGGTGGAATTTGCATGACTTGACCTCAGGTTACTTGGGGTCATTAACGCTTAGAGGTGTGAGTTTCAGGCCGACAAACTGGCGCCTTCTCAAATCCCTGTCTGTGACTCCTGAATCTCTATGTATTTTAAATACAACTAAACCAAACACCTTTACGGTGTTACATACTGGCTCTTACCTCAGGTCTTGCAGGTGAGGTTGAGTTCTTGGCACAGTATTTCTCAGTCTCCTTTACATTGTTGCTTGTTCTCCTCAGGCTGGTCGCTTGGTTATTGATTTGTTCATTTCGTGTGTGTGTGTGTGTGTGTGTGTGTGTGTGTGTGTGTGTGTGTGTGTGTGTGTGTGTGTGTGTGCGCGTGTGCGTGTGCGTGTGCGTGTGTGTGTGTGTGTGTGTGCGCGTGTGTGTGCGCGTGTGTGTGCGTGTGTGTGCGCGTGTGTGCCTACTTGTTGCTCTGCTTGTATCACCATTTGGCCTTGGGCACTATGAATATTGATGAATACGAATATTGATGAGTTTTGTTCTATACATCATAGTTGTTTATTAGGGAAGCAAGTTAATATTAATGGTGTGTGTGATTGTGATAAATTATCGTAATAAATTATTCCTGGTCGTGGTAAACGGGAGATGCTGCGTGTGATGAGCAGCCTGGGTGTTGTGGTGGTGTAGTGTGGGTGTTGTGGTGTTGTGGTGGTGTAGTGTGGGTGTTGTGGTGGTGTGGTGGTGTAGTGTGGGTGTTGTGGTGGTGTGGTGGTGTAGTGTGGGTGTTGTCGTGGTGTAGTGTGGGTGTTGTGGTGTTGTGGTGGTGTAGTGTGGGTGTTGTGGTGGTGTAGTGTGGGTGTTGTGGTGGTGTAGTGTGGGTGTTGTGGTGGTGTAGTGTGGGTGTTGTGGTGGTGTAGTGTGGGTGTTGTGGTGTTGTGGTGGTGTAGTGTGGGTGTTGTGGTGGTGTAGTGTGGGTGTTGTGGTGGTGTAGTGTGGGTGTTGTGGTGTTGTGGTGGTGTAGTGTGGGTGTTGTGGTGGTGTAGTGTGGGTGTTGTGGTGTAGTGTGGGTGTTGTGGTGGTGTAGTGTGGGTGTTGTGGTGTTGTGGTGGTGTAGTGTGGGTGTTGTGGTGGTGTAGTGTGGGTGTTGTGGTGGTGTAGTGTGGGTGTTGTGGTGGTGTAGTGTGGGTGTTGTGGTGTTGTGGTGGTGTAGTGTGGGTGTTGTGGTGGTGTAGTGGTGTAGTGTGGGTGTTGTGGTGTTGTGGTGGTGTAGTGTGGGTGTTGTGGTGGTGTAGTGTGGGTGTTGTGGTGTTGTGGTGGTGTAGTGTGGGTGTTGTGGTGGTGTAGTGGTGTAGTGTGGGTGTTGTGGTGTTGTGGTGGTGTAGTGTGGGTGTTGTGGTGGTGTAGTGTGGGTGTTGTGGTGGTGTAGTGTGGGTGTTGTGGTGTTGTGGTGGTGTAGTGTGGGTGTTGTGGTGGTGTAGTGGTGTAGTGTGGGTGTTGTGGTGTTGTGGTGGTGTAGTGTGGGTGTTGTGGTGGTGTAGTGTGGGTGTTGTGGTGTTGTGGTGGTGTAGTGTGGGTGTTGTGGTGGTGTAGTGGTGTAGTGTGGGTGTTGTGGTGTTGTGGTGGTGTAGTGTGGGTGTTGTGGTGGTGTAGTGTGGGTGTTGTGGTGTTGTGGTGGTGTAGTGTGGGTGTTGTGGTGGTGTAGTGGTGTAGTGTGGGTGTTGTGGTGGTGTAGTGTGGGTGTTGTGGTGGTGTAGTGGTGTAGTGTGGTGGTGTAGTGGTGTAGTGTGGGTGTTGTGGTGTTGTGGTGGTGTAGTCCCACCAAACACACACCAAAACTACGACGTTGGTACAACGTTCGAACAAGTTTTAACACTTCCTAACCAGTTATAACAGCCAATATAGCAAGTTGTAACAACGTTCTAATACGTCATAAACACGTTAAGCCAAGATGTAACAACTTTATTACAAGTTGTAACAAGCGGAAAATAGAGACAGTTTCGGTTTGTGTTTCCAGGGGTGTGGGTGTTGTGGTGGTGTAGTGGTGTAGTGTGGGTGTTGTGGTGGTGTGGTGTGGGTGTTGTGGTGGTGTGGTGGTGTGGTGTGGGTGTTGTGGTGGTGTGGTGTGGGTGGTGTGGTGGTGTGGAGTGGGTGTTGTGGTGGTGTGGTGGTGTGGTGTGGGTGGTGTGGTGGTGTGGTGGTGTGGTGTGGGTGGTGTGGTGGTGTGGTGTGGGTGTTGTGGTGGTGTGGTGTGGTGGTGTGTTGTGGTGTGGTGTGGTGGTGTGTTGTGGTGGTGTGTTGTGGTGGTGTGGTGGTGTGGTGTGGGTGTTGTGGTGGTGTGGTGTGGGTGTTGTGGTGGTGTGGTGTGGTCGTGTGGTGTGGGTGTTGTGGTGGTGTGGTGTGGGTGTTGTGGTGGTGTAGTGTGGGTGTTGTGGTGGTGTCGTGTGGGTGTTGTGGTGTGGGTGTTGTGCTGGTGTGGTGTGGGTGTTGTGGTGGTGTGGGTGTTGTGGTGGTGTGGTGTGGGTGTTGTGGTGGTGTGGTGTGGGTGTTGTGGTGGTGTGATGTTGTGGTGGTGTGGGTGTTGTGCTGGTGTGGTGTGGGTGTTGTGGTGGTGTGGGTGTTGTGGTGGTGTGGTGTGGGTGTAGTGGTGTGGTGTTGTGGTGTGGTGTGGGTGTTGTGGTGGTGTAGTGTGGGTGTTGTGGTGTAGTGTGGGTGTTGTGGTGGTGTAGTGTGGGTGTTGTGGTGGTGTAGTGTGGGTGTTGTGGTGGTGTAGTGTGGGTGTTGTGGTGGTGTAGTGTGGGTGTTGTGGTGGTGTAGTGTGGGTGTTGTGGTGTGGATGTTGTGGTGGTGTGGTGTGGGTGTTGTGGTGTGGGTGTTGTGATGGTGTGGGTGTTGTGTGGTGTAGGTGTTGTGGTGGTGTGGGTGTTGTGTGGTGCTGTGGTGTGGGTGTTGTGGTGGTGTGGGTGTTGTGCTGGTGTGGGTGTGGTGGTGTGGTGTTGTGGTGTGGTGTGGGTGTTGTGGTGGTGTAGTGTGGGTGTTGTGGTGTAGGGTGGGTGTTGTGGTGGTGCAGTGTGGGTGTTGTGGTGGTGTGGTGCTTGTGGTTGAGCTCTGGCTCTTTGGTCCCGCCTCTCAACCGTCAATCAACAGGTGTACAGGTTCCTGAGCCTATTGGGCTCAATCATATCTACACTTGAAACTGTGTATGGAGTCAGCCTCCACCACATTGCTTCCTAATGCATTCCATTTGTCAACCACTCTGACACTAAAAAGTTCTTTCTAATATCTCTGTGGCTCATTTGGGCACTCAGTTTCCACCTGTGTCCCCTAGTGCGTGTGCCCCTTGTGTTAAATAGCCTGTCTTTATCAATCCTGTAGATTCCCTTGAGAATCTTGAATGTGGTGATCATTTCCCCCCTAACTCTTCTGTCTTCCAACTAATTGAGGTTCAATTCCCGTAGTCTCTCCTCGTAGCTCATACCTCTCAGCTCGGGTACTAGTCTGGTGGCAAACCTTTGAACTTTTTCCAGTTTAGTCTTATGCTTGACTAGATATGGACTCCATGCTGGAGGCGCATACTCCAGGATTGGTCTGACATATGTGGTATATAATGTTCTGAAAGATTCCTTACACAAGTTTCTAAAGGCCGTTCTTATGTTAGCCAACCTGGCATATACTGCTGATGTTATCCTCTTGATATGAGCTTCAGGGGACAGGTCTGGCGTGATATCAACCCCCATGTCTTTCTCTCTCTCTGACTCTTGAAGTATTTCATCTGCCAAGTGATACCTTGTATCTGGTCTCCTGCTTCCTACCCCTATCTTCATTACATTACATTTGCTTGGGTTAAACTCTAACAGCCATTTGTTCGACCATTCCTGCAGCATGTCCAGGTCTTCTTGAAGCCTCAAGCTGTCTTCCTCTGTCTTAATCCTTCTCATAATTTTGGCGTCGTCAGCAAACATTGAGAGGAATGAGTCTATACCCTCTGGGAGATCATTTACGTATATCAGAAACAGGGTAGGTCCAAGCACAGAGCCCTGTGGGACTCCACTGGTGACTTCACGCCATTCTGAGGTCTCACCCCTCACTGTAACTCTCTGCTTCCTATTGCTTAGGTACTCCCTTATCCACTGGAGCGCCCTACCAGTTACTCCTGCCTGTTTCTCCAGCTTATGCATCTACCTTTTATGGGGTACTGTGTCAAAGGCTTTCTGATAGTCCAAAAAAATGCAGTCCGCCCATCCTTCTCTTTCTTGCATAATCTTTGTCACCAGATCGTAGAATTCTATCAAGCCTGTAAGGCAAGATTTACCCTCCCTGAACCCATGTTGATGGGTTGTCACGAAGTCTCTTCTCTCCAGATGTGTTACTAGGTTTTTTCTCACGATCTTCTCCATCACCTTGCATGGTATACAAGTTAAGGACACTGGCCTGTAGTTCAGTGCCTCTTGTCTGTCACCCTTTTTAAATATTGGTGTGGGTGTTGTGGAGTGGGTTTACCCCAAGGGGCCCCAAGCTGCCTCGGGTTTACCCCAAGGGGCCCCAAGCTGCCTCGGGTTTACCCCAAGGGGCCCCAAGCTGCCTCGGGTTGACCCCAGGGGGCCCCAAGCTGCCTCGGGTTTACCCCAAGGGGCCCCAAGCTGCCTCGGGTTTACCCCAAGGGGCCCCAAGCTGCCTCGGGTTTACCCCAAGGGGCCCCAAGCTGCCTCGGGTTGACCCCAGGGGGGCCCAAGCGGCCTCGGGTTGACCCCAAGGGGCCCCAAGCTGCCTCGGGTTGACCCAGGGGGGCCCAAGCTGCCTCGGGTTGACCCCAGGGGGGCCCAAGCGGCCTCGGGTTGGCCCCAAGCTGCCTCGGGTTGACCCCAGGGGGCCCCAAGCTGCCTCGGGTTGACCCCAGGGGGCCCCAGGCTGCCTCGAGTTGACCCCAGGGGGCCCAAGCTGCCTCGGGTTGACCCCAGGGGGCCCCAAGCTGCCTTGGGTTGACCCCAGGGGGCCCCAATCTGCCTCGAGTTGACCCCAGGGGGGCCCCAAGCTGCCTCGGGTTGACCCCAGCGAGGCCCAAGCTGCCTCGGGTTGACCCCAGGGGGCCCCAAGCTGCCTCGGGTTGACCCCAGGGGCCCCAAGCTGCCCCGGGTTGACCCCAGGGGGGCCCAAGCTGCCCCGGGTTGACCCCAGGGGGACCCAAGTTGCCCCGGGTTGACCCCAGGGGGGCCCAAGCTGCCTCGGGTTGACCCCAGGGGGGCCCAAGCTGCCTCGGGTTGACCCCAGGGGGTCTAAGCTGCCTCGGGTTGACCCTAGGGGGGCCCAAGCTGCCTCGGGTTGACCCCAGGGGCCCAAGCTGCCTCGGGTTGACCCCAAGCTGCCTCGGGTTGACCCCAGGGGGGCCCAAGCTGCCTCGGGTTGACCCCAGGGGGGCCCAAGCTGCCTCGGGTTGACCCCAGGGGGGCCCAAGCTGCCTCGGGTTGACCCCTGGGGGGCTCAAGCTGCCTCGGGGTGACCCCAGGGGGCCCAAGCTGCCTCGGGTTGACCCCAGGGGGGCCCAAGCTGCCTCGGGTTGACCCCAGGGGGGCCCAAGCTGCCTCGGGTTGACCCCAGGGGGGCCCAAGATACCTCGGGTTGACCCCAGAGGGGCCCAAGCTGCCTCGGGTTGACCCCAGGGGGCCCAAGCTGCCTCGGGTTGACCCCAGGGGGGCCCAAGCTGCCTCGGGTTGACCCCAGGGGGGCCCAAGTGGCCTCGGGATGACCCCAGGGGGTCCAAGCTGCCTCGGGTTGATCCCAGAGGGGCCCAAGCTGCCTCGGGTTGACCCCAGGGGGGCCCAAGATACCTCGGGTTGACCCCAGAGGGGCCCAAGCTGCCTCGGGTTGACCCCAGAGGGGCCCAAGCCGTCTCGGGTTGACCCCAGGGGGGCCGAAGCTGCCCCGGGTTGACCCCAGGGGGGCCCAAGCTGCCCCGGGTTGACCCCAGGGGGCCCCAAGCTGCCTCGGGTTGACCCCAGGAGGCCCCAAGCTGCGTCGGGTTGACCCCAGGGGGCCCCAAGCTGCCCCGGGTTGACCCCAGGGGGGCCCAAGCTGCCCCGGGTTGACCCCAGGGGGGCCCAAGCTGCCTCGGGTTGACCCCAGGGGGACCCAAGATACCTCGGGTTGACCCCAGGGGGACCCAAAATACCTCGGGTTGACCCCAGGGGGACCCAAAATACCTCGGGTTGACCCCAGGGGGACCCAAGATACCTCGGGTTGATCCCAGAGGGGCCCAAGATACCTCGGGTTGACCCCAGGAGGGCCCAAGATACCTCGGGTTGACCCCAGGGGGACCCAAGATACCTCGGGTTGACCCCAGGGGGACCCAAGATACCTCGGGTTGACCCCAGGGGGACCCAAGATACCTCGGGTTGACCCCAGAGGGACCCAAGCTGCCTCGGGTTGACCCCAGGGGGACCCAACATACCTCGGGTTGACCCCAGGGGGACCCAAGATACCTCGGTTTGATCCCAGAGGGGCCCAAGATACCTCGGGTTGACCCCAGAGGGGCCCAAGCTGCCTCGGGTTGACCCCAGGGGGGGCCCAAGATACCTCGGGTTGACCCCAGGGGGCCCCAAGCTGCCCCGGGTTGACCCCAGGGGGGCCCAAGCTGCCCCGGGTTGACCCCAAGGGGGCCCAAGCTGCCTCGGGTTGACCCCAGGGGGGCCCAAGCTGCCTCGGGTTGACCCCAGGGGGTCTAAGCTGCCTCGGGTTGACCCCAGGGGGGCCCAAGCTGCCCCGGGTTGACCCCAGGGGGACCCAAGTTGCCCCGGGTTGACCCCAGGGGGGCCCAAGCTGCCTCGGGTTGACCCCAGGGGGGCCCAAGCTGCCTCGGGTTGACCCCAGGGGGTCTAAGCTGCCTCGGGTTGACCCTAGGGGGGCCCAAGCTGCCTCGGGTTGACCCCAGGGGCCCAAGCTGCCTCGGGTTGACCCCAAGCTGCCTCGGGTTGACCCCAGGGGGGCCCAAGCTGCCTCGGGTTGACCCCAGGGGGGCCCAAGCTGCCTCGGGTTGACCCCAGGGGGGCCCAAGCTGCCTCGGGTTGACCCCTGGGGGGCTCAAGCTGCCTCGGGGTGACCCCAGGGGGCCCAAGCTGCCTCGGGTTGACCCCAGGGGGGCCCAAGCTGCCTCGGGTTGACCCCAGGGGGGCCCAAGCTGCCTCGGGTTGACCCCAGGGGGGCCCAAGATACCTCGGGTTGACCCCAGAGGGGCCCAAGCTGCCTCGGGTTGACCCCAGGGGGCCCAAGCTGCCTCGGGTTGACCCCAGGGGGGCCCAAGCTGCCTCGGGTTGACCCCAGGGGGGCCCAAGTGGCCTCGGGATGACCCCAGGGGGTCCAAGCTGCCTCGGGTTGATCCCAGAGGGGCCCAAGCTGCCTCGGGTTGACCCCAGGGGGGCCCAAGATACCTCGGGTTGACCCCAGAGGGGCCCAAGCTGCCTCGGGTTGACCCCAGAGGGGCCCAAGCCGTCTCGGGTTGACCCCAGGGGGGCCGAAGCTGCCCCGGGTTGACCCCAGGGGGGCCCAAGCTGCCCCGGGTTGACCCCAGGGGGCCCCAAGCTGCCTCGGGTTGACCCCAGGAGGCCCCAAGCTGCGTCGGGTTGACCCCAGGGGGCCCCAAGCTGCCCCGGGTTGACCCCAGGGGGGCCCAAGCTGCCCCGGGTTGACCCCAGGGGGGCCCAAGCTGCCTCGGGTTGACCCCAGGGGGACCCAAGATACCTCGGGTTGACCCCAGGGGGACCCAAAATACCTCGGGTTGACCCCAGGGGGACCCAAAATACCTCGGGTTGACCCCAGGGGGACCCAAGATACCTCGGGTTGATCCCAGAGGGGCCCAAGATACCTCGGGTTGACCCCAGGAGGGCCCAAGATACCTCGGGTTGACCCCAGGGGGACCCAAGATACCTCGGGTTGACCCCAGGGGGACCCAAGATACCTCGGGTTGACCCCAGGGGGACCCAAGATACCTCGGGTTGACCCCAGAGGGACCCAAGCTGCCTCGGGTTGACCCCAGGGGGACCCAACATACCTCGGGTTGACCCCAGGGGGACCCAAGATACCTCGGTTTGATCCCAGAGGGGCCCAAGATACCTCGGGTTGACCCCAGAGGGGCCCAAGCTGCCTCGGGTTGACCCCAGGGGGGGCCCAAGATACCTCGGGTTGACCCCAGGGGGCCCCAAGCTGCCCCGGGTTGACCCCAGGGGGGCCCAAGCTGCCCCGGGTTGACCCCAAGGGGGCCCAAGCTGCCTCGGGTTGACCCCAGGGGGGCCCAAGCTGCCTCGGGTTGACCCCAGGGGGTCTAAGCTGCCTCGGGTTGACCCCAGGGGGGCCCAAGCTGCCTCGGGTTGACCCCAGGGGGGCCCAACCTGCCTCGGGTTGACCCCAGGGGCCCAAGCTGCCTCGGGTTGACCCCAGGGGGGCCCAAGCTGCCTCGGGTTGACCCCAGGGGGGCCCAAGCTGCCTCGGGTTGACCCCAGGGGGGCCCAAGCTGCCTCGGGGGTACATCGTGTCACCAACAAATTAGCGTGTGTTTTGGGGTCGTGGTCACGTGACATTTGGACGTGACCAGAAACTGGACATCTCTAAGGAGCGACCACCTGGAAGGAGCGACCACCTGGAAGGAGCGACCACCTGGAAGGAGCGACCACCTGGAAGGAGCGACCACCTGGAAGGAGCGACCACCTGTAAGGAGCGACCACCTGGAAGGAGCGACCACCTGGAAGGAGCGACCACCTGGAAGTAGCGACCACCTGGAAGGAGCGACCACCTGGAAGGAGCGACCATCTGGAAGGAGCGACCACCTGGAAGGAGCGACCACCTGGAAGGAGGGACCACCTGGAAGGAGCGACCACCTGGAAGTAGCGACCACCTGGAAGGAGCGACCACCTGGAAGTAGCGACCTCCTGGAAGGAGCGACCACCTGGAAGTAGCGACCACCTGGAAGGAGCGACCACCTGGAAGTAGCGACCACCTGGAAGGAGCGACCACCTGGAAGGAGCGACCACCTGGAAGGAGCGACCACCTGGAAGGAGCGACCACCTGGAAGTAGCGACCACCTGGAAGGAGCGACCACCTGGAAGGAGCGACCACCTGGAAGTAGCGACCACCTGGAAGTAGCGACCACCTGGAAGGAGCGACCACCTGGAAGTAGCGACCACCTGGAAGGAGCGACTACCTGGAAGGAGCGACCACCTGGACGGAGCGATCACCTGGAAGGAGCGACCACCTGGAAGTAGCGACCACCTGGAAGTAGCGACCACCTGGAAGGAGCGACTACCTGGAAGGAGCGACCATGTAACACCCGTGACCTCCCCCCCCCCCTTAGAGTTCACACCCGGGGAAGCCTTCTCCAAGAGGTCAGCCCAGATGACCTCCGGTTTATCTTGTATATTGATTAAAAATTCCTGGGTTAGTCTTAGTCAGCATAGTTTCAAGTATGTAATATTTCATGCAAGGAAATTAGACTCCAGATTCTTATGTGTAAACATCCCTGGATCTCCCCCTTTTTGGCCAGGTCAGAGGTCAGTCACATGTAATTAATAACTCCTCTCTTGAAGAGTGTATGGTGAATGTCAAACAAGCTTTTTGAAATATTTCTTGAGTGTTTGTACACTCTTGGTGGGTAGCAACAGCAGATCTCCCCCTCCCCCTGTGGGGGTTGTATATAGAGGGCCTGTAGGAACATAGGAAGGGCAGAGTGCGGTACACCGGGATCGAGAGCGGGGCTGTGAAGAACATCTCAGCCAGGGAGAGACAGAGGTCTTAAGGTAATGTGTGTGATCTCTGAGGTTTTGTTCCATGTCCAAATTTCTTAACTTTTTGCCAGTGTTAGGGTAGGATTTATGATTGGTGATTGACATAATTTTGGTTTCAATAAACTTACGTGAAATTTCCCGTCTGTGTCAATTGTTGAATCCTCTTAGCCTTTTGGATATAGTGGCTGACAACCATTTTCATAATTAATGACAGTCATAGAAAGTACTCTCCTAGTCAAGCAATGTTTCTTGCCTCGTTGCTTGATATAGTTTCAATGGTCAAAGGCAGATGGTGGCAGCGTATTTAATCCTTGTGTTAGCATTTCCTTATTGGCAGTGTACCTTTGGTTCCGGTGTAACCATCATATGTCAGCTCATAACAGTGTTATCAAGTGCAACCGATGAGGAAGTGTTACTCAGGATAGTTTAGTGTTCCATTATAGTGGTGTTCCATTATAGTGGTACATTTTAGGGTGGTGTTACAATAGGGCGGTGTTACAACCACCTGGACGGAGCGACCAACCTGCTAATGAAGACACCTGCCTACACACGCTTTCAATCATCTACTTTATCATACATTTTAATCATTACAATACACAATACTACCGGTCCTCTCTCCATATTTGCCACTCCGTAAAGAATGCAACTGTTTCCCCCTAACCAGAAGCGTACGGAACCCAAGCAACCCGCCTAACCTATCGATGTAACACCACTCTAAATGCACCACTATAATGGAACACCACTATAATGGAACACTAAAACTAATAATGTAAACACTACTTATCCTGAGTAACACTTCCCCATTGGTTGCACTTGGTAACACTGTTATGGGCTGACATATGATGGTTACACCGGGACTACAAAGTACACTGCCAACAAGGAGATGCTAACACAGGATGAAATACGCTGCCACCATCTGCCTTTGACCATTGAAACTATATCAAGCAACGAGGCAAGAAACATTGCTTGACTTGGAGAGTACTTTCTATGACTATCATTAATTATGGGACGGTTGTCAGCCACTATATCCAAAAGGCTAAGAGGATTCAACAATTGACACAGACGGGAAATTTAACATGAGTTTTATTGAGACCCAAATTATGTCAATCACCACTTATAAATCCTACTCTAACACTGGCAAAAAGTTAAGAAATTTGGACATGGAACAAAACTCAGAGATCACACACATTACCTTAAGATATCTGTCTCTCCCTGGCTGAGGTGTTCTTCACAGCCCTCTCTGGACCCCGGTGTCCGGCACTCTAAGTTTCCCAAGTCCCTACAGGACCTCTATATACAACCCCCACAAGGGGAGGGGGGAGATCTGCTGTTGCTACCCACCAAGAATGTACAAACACTCAAGAAATATTTCAAAAAGCTTGTTTGACATTCACCATACACTCTTCAAGAGAGGAGTTATTAATTACGTGTGTGACTGACCTCTGACCTGGCCAAAAGGGGGAGATCCAGGGATGTTTACACATAAGAATCTGGAGTCTAATTCCCTTGCATGAAATATTACATACTTGAAACTATGCTGACTAAGACTAACCCAGGAATTTTTAATCAATATACAAGATAAACCGGAGGTCATCTGGGCTGACCTCTTGGAGAAGGCTTCCCTGGGTGTGAACTCTAAGGGGGGGGGGGGACCTATCGAGACGATGCATAGAAAACGTTAATATTATGGTGCGTTAGTTTGTTCTAATGCGTCGTCGTCTTTTGAACACGTTGGTCGACTCCGTAGAAAATGGGATGTATGAAAGGCGAGTCTCTGTTTGTCACTTTTATTCTCAGCACACTCAACCATTCCATCCATCCCCTGCACGCACACTCAACCATTCCATCCATCCCCTGCACGCACACTCAACCATTCCATCCATCCCCTGCACGCACACTCAACCATTCCATCCATCCCCTGCACGCACACTCAACCATTCCATCCATCCCCTGCACGCACACTCAACCATTCCATCCATCCCCTGCACGCACACTCAACCATTCCATCCATCCCCTGCACGCACACTCAACCATTCCATCCATCCCCTGCACGCACACTCAACCATTCCATCCATCCCCTGCACGCACACTCAACCATTCCATCCATCCCCTGCACGCACACTCAACCATTCCATCCATCCCCTGCACGCACACTCAACCATTCCATCCATCCCCTGCACGCACACTCAACCATTCCATCCATCCTCTGCACGCACACTCAACCATTCCATCCATCCCCCTGCACGCACACTCAACCATTCTATCCATCCCCCTGCACGCACACTCAACCATTCCATCCATCCTCTGCACGCACACTCAACCATTCCATCCATCCTCTGCACGCACACTCAACCATTCCATCCATCCTCTGCTCGCACACTCAACCATTCCATCCATCCTCTGCACGCACACTCAACCATTCCATCCATCCCCCTGCACGCACACTCAACCATTCTATCCATCCCCCTGCACGCACACTCAACCATTCCATCCATCCTCTGCTCGCACACTCAACCATTCCATCCATCCTCTGCACGCACACTCAACCATTCCATCCATCCTCTGCACGCACACTCAACCATTCCATCCATCCCCTTGCACGCACACTCAACCATTCCACCCATCCCCTGCACGCACACTCAACAAACACACGGCTACAACTGTGCTAATGGTGTAGATTCACCATTTACACACCTTTGTAACTTCACCATATTCTAATTACTTCCCCTACTCTTCTTAGTGTCTATATACATCTCAGTGTATGTATAGAAACCTTTCCTGATAGTATACATGTTGTGAATGAAACATCTGATGGGTTTAATTCAGCGTCCTGAATGAAGGAGAGTGCCAGAGGCGCGATTCTGAAATCATGAATTGAATTTTGTTCGGGATTATGACGTCATAAGTCTGGGAACGAATCGGATGAAAATTAACTTGATAATTACAAATGGCGTCGGGAAATGGTGGTATAATTATGTTACAACCATGGTGGCTCGGTTGTGCGTGCTTGGGGAGGCGGGCAGTGGTTATACACACACACACACACACACATTCATACACACACACACACACACACACACACGCACACACCAAGGATAGATTATTTAACACGGGTGGGACGCGAACAAGGGGACACAGGTGGAAGCTGAGTACCCAAATGAGCCCCAGAGACGTTAGAAAGAACTTTTTCAGGGTCATAATAGTTAACAAGTGGTATGCATTAGGCAGTGATGTGGTGGAGGCTGACTCCATACACAGTTTCAAGTGTAGATATGATAGAGCCCAATAGGCTCAGGAACCTGTACACCTGTTGATTGACGGTTGAGAGGCGGGACCAAAGAGCCAGAGCTCAACTCCTCACAAGCACAACTAGTTGGGTACACACACATGTGAACCAGACGCCACAAACCTTAAGCGGGAGATGATGATAAACGAACACTTGGACATTCAAGCTAGGATAGCTGGAGATAGATAGCTTCAAGATAGCTGATAGATTAAAGATAATGAGAATATAAGAAACAAAATGGAGACTTTAGGGTTATACTCTAAGAATGGTCTCAGAATTGAGTGAACTCAGGGGAAAAATAGGAAATGAATTAATATAATTCACATTCAAAATTGTGAGGCCAGTCGAAGGAAAACAGGCAGAATGATTGGGGTATTCAGTAGTATCACCTCCCTGTGGCAGGTGAGCCACAGGGAGGCGAAGAAGGCACTTCTCCGGTGTGAGGCCAGTCAGCAAAGAACCCAACTAGGAGGAGAAATATTAAAACCAACCTCCACCCATAGTTTTAAAAGATATGGCATAAAACAATGGTTCGGGATTCATTGCATGACTGAAAGGCAGGGGGGCCCAAGAGCTGAAGCGCGGTCCTGCGAACTCCGTTAGATGAAAAACACACTATCTTGAGGTTATCTTGAGATGATTTCGGGGGCTTTTTTTTTTAGTGTCCCCGCGGCCCGGTCCTCGACCAGGCCTCCACCCCCAGGAAGCAGCCCGTGACAGCTAACTAACACCCAGGTACCTATTTTACTGCTAGGTAACAGGGGCATAGGGTGAAAGAAACTCTGCCCATTGTTTCTCGCCGGCGCCAGGGATCGAACCCAGGACCACAGGATTACAAGTCCAGCGTGCTGTCCGCTCGGCCGACGGGCTCCCGACCGGTATACCGTTCATAAACAGAACCTAGTGTAACCTGTTTGAGCAAGAGACCCGCAAATGACCAACGAGCACTCTGGAAAAAAGTGGAAAAAAAACTGTTTCAAACAAAGCGACGCACTCGACAATTAATAATTCACATTCTGATGAATAAGGAAATGTCATTACCATGTACGAGGAAAAACATTAGCAGTCGCAAAAATAATATTAAAGAGCAGCTTAACGAATTGTTGCAGGAAGCTCATGGCAGGAGAATTGAAAAAATACGTCTGGCCTGTGAGGCAGAGTGAAAAATACGTCTGGCCTGTGAGGTAGAGTGAAAAATACGTCTGGCCTGTGAGGCAGAGTGAAAAATACGTCTGGCCTGTGAGGCAGAGTGAAAAATACGTCTGGCCTGTGAGGCAGAGTGAAAAATACGTCTGGCCTGTGAGGCAGAGTGAAAAATACGTCTGGCCTGTGAGGTAGAGTGAAAAATACGTCTGGCCTGTGAGGCAGAGTGAAAAATACGTCTGGCCTGTGAGGTAGAGTGAAAAATACGTCTGGCCTGTGAGGTAGAGTGAAAAATACGTCTGGCCTGTTAGGCAGAGTGAAAAAATACGTCTAGCCTGTTAGGCAGAGTGAAAAATACGTCTGACCTGTTAGGCAGAGTGAAAAATACGTCTGACCTGTTAGGCAGAGTGAAAAATACGTCTGACCTGTTAGGCAGAGTGAAAAATACGTCTGACCTGTTAGGCAGAGTGAAAAATACGTCTGACCTGTTAGGCAGAGTGAAAAATACGTCTGGCCTGTGAGGCAGAGTGAAAAATACGTCTGACCTGTTAGGCAGAGTGAAAAATACGTCTGGTCTGCTAGGCAGAGTGAACAATCCGTGTTGTTGGGGGAAGAAGAGCCAAGCACCAAAGCCAGGCACACACCCAGGGCGAGAGGTGACGTCGTCTGGTGTCGGGAGACCAACGCACACTCTTCACTTCATTCCTTTTACAATCACGTAGGAATTTCTTGTGTGGTTGAGAGCGCCATTCTCCGCAGGCGGCGGAACAATCGAGGCGTGATTTGGCACCTTAGTTGCTGAGTCAGCCTCGGGGCAAGAGTGACACAACTCAAACTGTCTGGAAAGCCGGTTCTCGTTGTCTCCTGTGTTGTGTTCCATTGTGTTCTGGGGGATGTGTTGAGCATTGTTGTAGAGGGCTCTGTTATTGTTGTACAGGGCTCTGTTATTGTTGTAGAGGGCTCTGTTATTGTTGTAGAGGGTTCTGTTATTGTTGTAGAGGGTTCTGTTATTGTTGTACAGGGCTCTGTTATTGTTGTAGAGGGCTCTGTTATTGTTGTAGAGGGTTCTGTTATTGTTGTAGAGGGTTCTGTTATTGTTGTACAGGGCTCTGTTATTGTTGTACAGGGCTCTGTTATTGTTGTAGAGGGTTCTGTTATTGTTGTAGAGGGTTCTGTTATTGTTGTACAGGGCTCTGTTATTGTTGTTGAAGGCTCTGTCATTGTTGTAGAGGGGCTATGTTATTGTTGTAGAGGGCTGTTATTGTTGTAGAGGGCTGTCATTGTTGTAGAGGGGCTATGTTATTGTTGTAGAGGGCTGTCATTGTTGTAGAAGGCTCTGTCATTGTTGTAGAGGGGCTATGTTATTGTTGTAGAGGGCTGTTATTGTTGTAGAGGGCTGTTATTGTTGTAGAGGGCTGTCATTGTTGTAGAAGGCTCTGTCATTGTTGTAGAGGGCTGTCATTGTTGTAGAGGGCTGTCATTGTTGTAGAAGGCTCTTGTCATTGTTGTAGAGGGCTCTCATTGTTGTAGAGGGCTGTCATTGTTGTAGAGGGGCTATGTTATTGTTGTAGAGGGCTGTTATTGTTGCAGAGGGCTGTCATTGTTGTTGAAGGCTCTGTCATTGTTGTAGAGGGTTGTCATTGTTGTAGAGGGTTGTCATTGTTGTTGAGGGTTGTCATTGTTGTAGAGGGCTGTCATTGTTGTAGAAGGCTCTTGTCATTGTTGTAGAGGGCTGTCATTGTTGTAGAGGGCTGTCATTGTTGTAGAAGGCTCTGTCATTGTTGTAGAGGGCTGTCATTGTTGTAGAAGGCTCTGTCATTGTTGTAGAGGGCTGTGTTATTGTAGAGGGCTGTGTTATTGTAGAGGGCTGTCATTGTTGTAGAGGGCTGTCATTGTTGTAGAGGGCTGTCATTGTTGTAGAAGGCTCTGTCATTGTTGTAGAGGGCTGTGTTATTGTAGAGGGCTGTGTTATTGTAGAGGGCTGTCATTGTTGTAGAGGGCTGTCATTGTTGTAGAGGGCTGTCATTGTTGTAGAGGGCTGTCATTGTTGTAGAGGGCTGTCATTGTTGTAGAGGGCTGTCATTGTTGTAGAGGGCTGTCATTGTTGTAGAAGGCTGTCATTGTTGTAGAGGGCTGTCATTGTTGTAGAGGGCTGTGTTATTGTAGAGGGCTGTGTTATTGTAGAGGGCTGTCATTGTTGTAGTGGGCTGTGTTATTGTAGAGGGCTGTGTTATTGTAGAGGGCTGTGTTATTGTAGAGGGCTGTGTTATTGTAGAGGGCTGTCATTGTTGTAGAGGGCTGTGTTATTGTAGAGGGCTGTCATTGTTGTAGAGGGCTGTCATTGTTGTAGAGGGCTGTGTTATTGTAGAGGGCTGTCATTGTTGTAGAGGGCTATGTTATTGTAGAGGGCTGTCATTGTTGTAGAGGGCTGTCATTGTTGTAGAGGGCTGTCATTGTTGTAGAGGGCTGTGTTATTGTAGAGGGCTGTCATTGTTGTAGAGGGCTGTCATTGTTGTAGAGGGCTATGTTATTGTAGAGGGCTATGTTATTGTAGAGGGCTGTCATTGTTGTAGAGGGCTATGTTATTGTAGAGGGCTGTCATTGTTGTAGAGGGCTGTCATTGTTGTAGAGGGCTGTCATTGTTGTAGAGGGCTGTCATTGTTGTAGAGGGCTATGTTATTGTAGAGGGCTGTCATTGTTGTAGAGGGCTATGTTATTGTAGAGGGCTGTCATTGTTGTAGAGGGCTGTCATTGTTGTAGAGGGCTGTCATTGTTGTAGAGGGCTGTGTTATTGTAGAGGGCTGTCATTGTTGTAGAGGGCTGTCATTGTTGTAGAGGGCTATGTTATTGTAGAGGGCTGTCATTGTTGTAGAGGGCTGTCATTGTTGTAGAGGGCTGTCATTGTTGTAGAGGGCTGTCATTGTTGTAGAGGGCTATGTTATTGTAGAGGGCTGTGTTATTGTAGAGGGCTGTCATTATTGTAGAGGGCTGTCATTGTTGTAGAGGGCTATGTTATTGTAGAGGGCTGTCATTGTTGTAGAGGGCTGTCATTGTTGTAGTGAGGGGCCGGTTACCCAGGCCTCTAAAGCATGTCTAACGCAATCTTTGCATTAGCAATGACCTAACCAACCCACACCTTCAATACAGACGGCCTAACCAACCCACACCTTCAACAATACAGACGGCCTAACCAACCCACACCTTCAACAATACAGACGGCCTAACTAACCCACACCTTCAGCAATACAGACGACCTAACCAACCCACACCTTCAGCAATACAGACGGCCTAACCAACCCACACCTTCAGCAATACAAGCGGCCTAACCAACCCACACCTTCAGCAATACAGACGGCCTAACCAACCCACACCTTCAGCAAATACAGACGGCCTAACCAAGACACACCTTCAGCAAATACAGACGGCCTAACCAACCCACACCTTCAGCAAATACAGACGGCCTAACCAACCCACACCTTCAGCAATACAGACAACCTAACCAACCCACACCTTCAGCAAATACAGACGGCCTAACCAACCAACACCTTCAGCAAATACAGAGGGCCTAACCAACCCACACCTTCAGCAAATACAGACGGCCTAACCAACCCACACCTTCAGCAAATACAGACGGCCTAACCATCCCACACCTTCAGCAATACAGGCGACCTTACCAACCCACACCTTAAGCTACACAGGAGGCCTAATCAAATCCTTCAGCAATACAGATGGCCTAACCAACCCACACCTTCAGCAATACAGACGGCCTAACCAACCCACACCTTCAGCAATACAGACGGCCTAACCAACCCACACCTTCAGCAATACAGACGGCCTAACCAACCCACACCTTCAGCAAATACAGACGGTCTAAGCAACCCACACCTTCAGCAAATACAGACGGCCTAACCAACCCACACCTTCAGCAAATACAGACGACCTAACCAACCCACACCTTCAGCAAATACAGACGGCCTAACCAACCAACACCTTCAGCAATACAGACGGCCTAACCAACCCACACCTTCAGCAATACAGACGGCCTAACCAACCCACACCTTCAGCAAATACAGACGGTCTAAGCAACCCACACCTTCAGCAAATACAGACGGCCTAACCAACCCACACCTTCAGCAAATACAGACGACCTAACCAACCCACACCTTCAGCAAATGCAGACGGCCTAACCAGCCCACACCTTCAGGAATACAGACGGCCTAATCAACCCACACCTTCAGCAATACAGACGGCCTAACCTACCCACACCTTCAGCAATACAAGCGGCCTTACCAACCCACACCTGCAGCAACACAGGCGGCCTTACCAACTCACACCTTCAGCAACACAGGCGGCCTAACCAACCCACATACCCTTGAGCTACACAGGCGGCCTAACCAACCCACACCTTCAGCAACACAGGCGGCCTAACCAACCCACATACCCTTGAGATACACAGGCGGCCTAACCAACCCACACCTTCAGCAACACAGGCGGCCTAACCAACCCACAACTTGAGCTACACAGGCGGCCTAACCAACCCACACACCCTTCAGCTATACGAACCGACCTCAAATCGTTGGAGGAAGCAAACCCGACGCCCTCGTATGATTTAATAGTTCCTTCAGCTACAACCAACAACCCAACAACCTAACAACCAACAACCTAACAACCTAACAACCAACAACCTAACAACCAACAACCTAACAACCAACAACCTAACAACCACGACATTCAGTTTGGCCTGAGGCAATATTGTCAGACACGTTCCCCCGCCCTTGTTACTCCGACCCGTCAGCGCCAGCTCCAGAAGTGTCAGCTAAAACGGAATATTTTCGAAATTGAATTCGTTGATCGTCGATTGCCGCCATTTGCATAATATTGCATCAGGATGGGGCGATTAATGGCGGCCTTGATTTAATTACCTTTCATTGGAGTTTTCATATGTGTTTTGTTTTTTGGTTAATAAAGCTGATGGATTTGTGTTGTGTGTGTTATAATTGATGCAGGTGTGTGAATGTGTTGGTGCATCACCCTCGTGGACTTTTGTGCTCATAATGCTTTATGGTAAATGTTTATGTTCTTGTTTATATATATATATATATATATATATATATATATATATATATATATATATATATATATATATATATATAGGGAGGTGTTGGTAGACACAGACACTCCCCCCCCATCTCTCTCTCTCTCTCTCTCTCTCTCTCTCTCTCTCTCTCTCTCTCTCTCTCTCTCTCTCTCTCTCTCTCTCTCTCTCTCTCTCTCTCTCTCTCTCTTATTCTCTCGTGCTCTATCTTGCTCACTCTTCTCCTCCTTCTTCCTTCTTTTTCCTTCTCCTCCTCCTCTTTCTTCTCTTCCTTCACTACCTCTTCCTCCACTTTCTCGTATACCTCCTCTGCCCACTGTTCCTCCTAATCTTTCCCTCCCTTTCTCCCTCCCCACCTCTTCCCTGCTCCCCATACATGTCCGATGACTAACCAGACTGTTGTGTGTGTGTGTTGCAGGTTCTGGTGGAGTACGACGACGTGGAGTGGCAGCGGCGGGAGTGGGTGCAGGTGTACAGAGGTCAGGTGTTTCAGATCTTCCTGCTGGAGCGGACCCTGGCCTGGGCCTCCCGCAAGCACCCCACCAAGATACGAGCCGCTACCGTCCTCTGGCCTGCTCTCGTAAGTTTACTGCTAAAGTGCTAAACCTCTCGTCTAACCTAACCTAACCTAACCTCTCCTTTCGTGTAACCTAACCTAAACCTCACGTCTAACCTAACCTAAACCTCTCGTCTAACCTAACCTAACCTCTCCTCTCGTCTAACCTAACCTAACCTCTCCTCTCGTCTAACCTAACCTAAACCTCTCGTCTAACCTAACCTCTCCTCTCGTCTAACCTAACCTAAACCTCTCGTCTAACCTAACCTAAACCTCTCGTCTAACCTAACCTAACCTAACCCTCTCGTCTAACCTAACCTAAACCTCTCGTCTAACCTAACCTCTCCTCTCGTCTAACCTAACCTCTCCTCTCGTCTAACCTAACCTCTCCTCTCGTCTAACCTAACCTAAACCTCTCGTCTAACCTAACCTAACCCTCTCGTCTAACCTAACCTCTCCTCTCGTCTAACCTAACCTAAACCTCTCGTCTAACCTAACCTCTCCTCTCGTCTAACCTAACCTAAACCTCTCGTCTAACCTAACCTAACCCTCTCGTCTAACCTAACCTCTCCTCTCGTCTAACCTAACCTAAACCTCTCGTCTAACCTAACCTAACCCTCTCGTCTAACCTAACCTAAACCTCACGTCTAACCTAACCTCTCCTCTCGTCTAACCTAACCTAAACCTCTCGTCTAACCAAACCTAAACCTCTCGTCTAACCTAACCTAAACCTCTCGTCTAACCTAACCTAAACCTCTCGTCTAACCTAACCTCTCCTCTCGTCTAACCTAACCTAAACCTCTCGTCTAACCTAACCTCTCCTCTCGTCTAACCTAACCTAAACCTCTCGTCTAACCTAACCTCTCCTCTCGTCTAACCTAACCTAACCTAACCTAACCTAAACCTCTCGTCTAACCTAACCTAAACCTCTCGTCTAACCTAACCTAAACCTCTCGTCTAACCTAACCTAAACCTCTCGTCTAACCTAACCTAAACCTCTCGTCTAACCTAACCTAAACCTCTCGTCTAACCTAACCTAACCCTCTCGTCTAACCTAACCTAAACCTCTCGTCTAACCTAACCTAAACCTCTCGTCTAACCTAACCTCTCCTCTCGTCTAACCTAACCTAAACCTCTCGTCTAACCTAACCTAACCCTCTCGTCTAACCTAACCTCTCCTCTCGTCTAACCTAACCTAAACCTCTCGTCTAACCTAACCTCTCCTCTCGTCTAACCTAACCTAAACCTCTCGTCTAACCTAACCTAAACCTCTCGTCTAACCTAACCTAAACCTCTCGTCTAACCTAACCTAAACCTCTCGTCTAACCTAACCTAAACCTCTCGTCTAACCTAACCTAAACCTCACGTCTAACCTTCGAATGCAACAGTTATAATAATATTTCTAACTAACACTTTGTATCTAGTATATATATCCCTTCTATCTAGTATATATAAAATATATGTCTGTTCAAGGTTGAAGCCAGACGCTTGAGGCTAGCCTCACCCAAATTTGCACCATTATTGGTGCAGGGTATGTGCTCAACATGGGCAAGGTTGGGGGTTGGCACCACTGAAATGAGTATTACATGGCATAGTTCCGTAATGAACCCCCATGACTGCTGCATTCTGACTCAACTTTCATGTGTTTCTTACTGTAACGTGAAACATTATGCTGATCACTCCAACAAAATTAACAGTCTATTAATCATACTTGTCTTGTAGATGCCTGAATAACACTTAATGAATCCCCCCTCACCCCCCCCCACCCCCACCCCCCGAGACTTTCTGGTGTGTACTCACCTAGTTGTACTCACCTAGTTGTGTCTGCAGGATCGAGCATTGACTCTTGGATCCCGCCTTTCGAGCATCGGTTGTTTACAGCAATGACTCCTGTCCTATTTCCCTATCATACCTGGTTTTAAAATTATGAATAGTATTTGCTTCCACAACCTGTTCCTGAAGTGCATTCCATTTCCCCACTACTCTCACGCTAAAAGAAAACTTCCTAACATCTCTGTGACTCATCTGAGTTTCAAGCTTCCATCCATGTCCTCTCGTTCTGTTACTATTCCGTGTGAACATTTCGTCTATGTCCACTCTGTCAATTCCTCTGAGTATC
Source organism: Procambarus clarkii (assembly GCF_040958095.1). Lineage (NCBI taxonomy): Eukaryota > Metazoa > Arthropoda > Malacostraca > Decapoda > Cambaridae > Procambarus > Procambarus clarkii. The sequence goes on from NC_091212.1 coordinate 26,942,295, forward strand.
TTATACGTTCCTATCATGTCCCCCCTCTCCCTTCTTCTTTCTAGTGTCGTAAGGCACAGTTCCCTCAGGCGCTCTTCATACCCCATCCCTCGTAGCTCTGGGACGAGTCTCGTTGCAAACCTCTGAACCTTTTCCAGTTTCATTATATGCTTCTTCAGATGGGGACTCCATGATGAGGCGGCATACTCTAAGACTGGCCTTACGTAGGCAGTGTAAAGCGCCCTAAATGCCTCCTTACTTAGGTTTCTGAATGATGTTCTAACTTTTGCCAGTGTAGAGTACGCTGCTGTCGTTATCCTATTAATATGTGCCTCAGGAGATAGATTAGGTGTTACGTCCACCCCCAGGTCTCTTTCACGCGTCGTTACAGGTAGGCTGTTCCCCTTCATTGTGTACTGTCCCTTTGGTCTCCTATCTCCTAGTCCCATTTCCATAACTTTACATTTGCTCGTGTTGAATTCTAGTAGCCATTTCTCTGACCATCTCTGCAATCTGTTCAGGTCCTCTTGGAGGATCCTGCAATCCTCATCTGTCACAACTCTTCTCATCAACTTTGCATCATCCGCAAACATCGACATGTAGGACTCTACGCCTGTAAACATGTCGTTAACATATACAAGAAATAGAATTGGTCCCAGCACCGATCCTTGTGGTACTCCACTTGTTACTGTTCGCCAGTCCGACTTCTCGCCCCTTACCGTAACTCTTTGGCTCCTTCCTGTTAGGTAGTTCCTTATCCATTCTAGGACCTTTCCCCCCACCCCCGCCTGCCTCTCGAGCTTGAACAGCAGTCTCATGTGCGGTACTGTATCAAAGGCTTTTTGGCAGTCCAGAAATATGCAGTCTGCCCAACCATCTCTGTCCTGTCTTATCCTCGTTATTTTATCATAGAATTCTGTGTGTGTGTGTGTGTGTGTGTGTGTGTGTGTGTGTGTGTGTGTGTGTGTGTGTGTGTGTGTGTGAGAGAAATACAGTCACAGTGGCCGGAAGATGCACGCTTGTACACACACACACACACACACACACACACACACACACACACACACATATATATATATACACAAAAAACACAGGCAGATCTGATATATATACATATATATATATATATATATATATATATATATATATATATATATATATATATATATATATATATATATATATATATATATATATATAATGTCGTACCTAGTAGCCAGAACGCACTTCTCAGCCTACTATGCAAGGCCCAATTTGCCTAATAAGCCAGGTTTTCATGAATTGTTTTTCGACTACCTAACCTAACCTAACTTTTTCGGCTACCTAACCTAACGTAACCTATAAAGATAGGTTAGGTTAGGTTAGGTAGGGTTGGTTAGGTTCGGTCATATATCTACGTTAATTTTAACTCCAATAAAAAAAAATTGACCTCATACATAATGAAATGGGTAGCTTTATCATTTCATTAGAAAAAAATTAGAGAAAATATATTAATTCAGGAAAACTTGGCTTATTAGGCAAATCGGGCCTTGCATAGTAGGCTGAGAAGTGCATTCTGGCTACTAGGTACGACATATATATATATATATATATATATATATATATATATATATATATATATATATATATATATATATATATATATATATATATATATATGCGAACAAGCCTGAATGGTCCCCAGGACAATATGCAACTGAAAACTCACACCCCAGAAGTGACTCGAACCCATACTCCCAGGAGCAACGCAACTGGTATGTACAAGACGCCTTAATCCACTTGACCATCACGACCGGACATAATGAGGTGATAGCCGAGGCTATTTAATGTTATATATATATATATATATATATATATATATATATATATATATATATATATAATCACAACTACCCTGTTTTAGTTTGAACAAATGTTCCTCATGTAATCTGCCTTCACGGCTGAGGGAGGATCTTAAACACAAAAGCAGGACATTATGGAACAAAACACACGACTCACGAGGTGACTATTCCTGTCTCAGCTGTTGTGACTTAACATGTGAAGAGCCCTCGTGTGCTTCAAGTGTTTGGGTTGTGTTGTGGAGGTACTTGAACCTGGAGTGTCTCCTTGTTACAGGTGGCACAGTCCTCTGTATCGTCCTCTCTCACTACCACACACCACCCATGGTGCTCTCTCTCTCTCTCTCTCTCTCTCTCTCTCTCTCTCTCTCTCTCTCTCTCTCTCTCTCTCTCTCTCTCTCCCTCTCTCCCTCTCTCTCCCTCCCCCCTCGCACCAGGAGTGGACGCCTCCCTTAATCTTCCATCTTAGCTAGTAAAACCTGTCTCTGGAACCTGTTCCTTGACTCATCAACATATCTCAGGCCTGGCAGTGACCCGGGGTCGAACCCTGCCTCAACCCACCACAACCTGCCTCACCCAACACTCCCCCAAGGTCCACCCTCACTCCTCACACATTTAGACCCGACTCTAAATTACCAAATTACTACCCCCTTTTTTCCAGTAGTGTTTATGGGAGGTAAAGTGCAGTAAGAAGCACACTATTGACTTGACTTCCAGCACTGAGAAGATATGGAAGCTATACTGTGGGATCGAACCCTCGTCCTTCATATTTCAACTATTCTCTGTTAATTATTCCGTTGAGGAAGAGTGTGGCTTGGTGAATGATAAGAGTAAATGGTCAGTGCCAGCAGGCCGTTATCTGGACGTTGGGGATGGGGTTACCTAGCCAGGGTGGACATTGTCCTGGGATGGAACCCAACACATTATAGAGTAGCCACTACCAACTGGGACCCATACTTACATCTCGTGCAAAGGAACCCAAATTGTGTGAAGGGTATCGAACCCTGCAAGAACCCAGAGAGCCTCAGGCCATTGCCAGAATACCATAACATAAACAAAGTTGCTAGTAAGTGAAGGCTTTTGTTAATGGGTCAGTAACCAGTAGGCGATAGGGACGGAGGAGGAAGAGGGAGCGAGATATAGAGAGAGTGAGAGAGAGAGCGAGAGCGCAAAGTTTGTATGACAATATAGCACCATGGAAAGGATATGAGGGCAGGCTAGGAGGACGAAGGGAAGGGACGGTGCCCAACCACTTGAACTCGCAGAATGCGAGGTCTGAACGATATGAAAGGAGGACGACTCTCACACAACACAACACAACAGAAGGAGCTGAAAGATGATCACAGCTTCTAGCTTGGCATCAGAGGCCCGCAGCATCAGTCAGTCCTATTGTTGCCACGTGTGTGAGTGACACATACACATGGCATTATATTGTTGGCATGTGTGCGCGACACACACACATGGCAGTCTATTGTTGCCATGTGTGTGAGCGGACCACTATTGTAGGTACGTGTGATTCAGACACCTGCCATTCAGACCATCACATACCTTCCACTCAGGTCAGCCAGAAAACTAGATTTTCAGTGATATTTACTCAAAAAAACTGCGTTATATATATTAATTGCAATGTGTATGTTGCTATGTATTCACCTAGTTGTGCTTGCGGGGGTTGAGCTCTGCTCTTTCGGCCCGCCTCTCAACTGTCAATCAACTGTTTCTACTACTACTCCCCCCCCCCACACACACATACACACACACCAGGAAGTGTAACACCACTTTATTATATATACTAAACTAATAATGTAAACACTACTTCATATCCTGAGTAACACTTCCTATCGGTTGCACTTGGTAACACTGTTATTGAACACTGTTATGAGCTGACATATGATGGTTACACCGGAACCAAAGATACACTGCCAACAAGGAAATGCTACACAGGATTAAATACGCTGCCACCTTCTGCCTTGACCATTGAGACTATATCAAGCAACGAGGCAAGAAACATTGCTTGACTTGGAGAGTACTTTCTATGACTGTCATTAATTATGGGACAGTTGTCAGCCACTATATCCAAAAGGCTAAGAGGATTCAACAATTGACACAGACGGGAAATTTAACACGAGTTTATTGAGAACAAAATTATGTCAATCACCACTTATAAATCCTACTCTAACACTGGCAAAAAGTTAAGAAATTTAGACATGGAACAAAACCTCAGAGATCACACACATTACCTTAAGACCTCTGTCTCTCCATCCGGTGGATTCACTCTGTCCCTCCCGGGCTGTGAGATGTTCTTCACAGACCCACTCTCGACCCCGGTGTCCCACACTCTGTCTCAACTAAGTCTCTACAGGACCTCTATATACAACCCCAAAAGGGGGGGGGGAGGGGGAGATTTGCTGTTGCTACCTACACCAAAAATGCAAGGGGGTCGGGTCACACGTGCACAAACACTTAAGAATTTTCCAATTAAGCTTATTTGACATTCACTATACACTCTTCAAGAGGGGAGTTATTAATTACGTGTGTGACTGACCTCTTACCTGGCTAAAAGGGGGGGGGGGAGATCCATGGATGTTTACACATAGGAATCTGGGGTCTAATTCCATTGTAATGTTTGACAAGTGCATTATAAAATATTACATACTTGAAACTAGCTGACTAAGACTAACCCAGGAATTTTTTAATCAACATACAAGATAATCCGGAGGTCATCTGGGCTGACCTCTTGGAGAAGTCTTCCCTGGGTGTGATCTCTAAAGGGGGGGGGGTCATGCATGTTACAGAAGCAGCCTGTGACAGCTGACTAACTCCCAGGTACTTATTTACTGCTAGGTAACAGGGGGCATAGGGTGAAAGAAACTCTGCCCATCGTTTCTCGCCGGCGCCCGGGATCGAACCCGGGACCACAGGATCACGGACCCAGCGTGCTGTCCGCTCGGCCACCGGCTCCCGTGGTGTCGGTGGCACCATGTGTGTGTTGCTGTGTGTGTTGCTGTGCGTGTTGCTGTGCGTGTTGCTGTGCGTGTTGCTGTGTGTGTTGATGTGTATGCTGCTGTGTGTGTTGCTGTGTGTGTTGCTGTGTGTGCTGCTGTGTGTGTTGCTGTGTGTGTTGCTGTGTGTGTTGCTGTGTGTGTTGCTGTGTGTGTTGCTGTGTGTGTTGCTGTGAGTGTTGCTGTGTGTGTTGCTGTGTGTGTTGCTGTGAGTGTTACTGTGAGTGTTGCTGTGAGTGTTGTGGTGTGTTGCTGTGAGTGTTGTTGCGTGTGTTGCTGTGTGTGTTGCTGTGAATGTTGCTGTGAGTGTGGCTGTGAGTGTTGCTGTGTGTGCTGCTGTGTGTGTTGCTGTGTGTGTTGCTGTGAGTGTTTCTGTGTGTGTTTCTGTGTGTGTTGCTGTGTATGTTGCTGTGAGTGTTTCTGTGTGTGTTGCTGTGTGTGTTGCTGTGAGTGTTGCTGTGAGTGTTGCTGTGTGTGTTGCTGTGTGTTTCTGTGTGTGTTGCTGTGTGTTGCTGTGTGTGTTGCTGTGAGTGTTGCTGTGAGTGTTGCTGTGTGTGTTTCTATGTGTGTTGCTGTGTGTGTTACTGTGAGTGTTGCTGTGTGTGTTGCTGTGAGTGTTGCTGTGTGTGTTGCTGTGAGTGTTGTTGTGTGTGTTGTTGTGTGTGTTGCTGTGTGTGTTGCTGTGTGTGTTGCTGTGAGTGTTGCTGTGTGTGTTGCTGTGTGTGTTGCTGTGTGTGTTGCTGTGAGTGTGGCTGTGTGTGTTGCTGTGTGTGCTGCTGTGTGTGTTGCTGTGTGTATTGCTGTGAGTGTTGCTGTGTGTGTTGCTGTGTGTGTTGCTGTGTGTGTTTCTGTGAGTGTTGCTGTGTGTGTTGCTGTGTGTTGCTGTGAGTGTGGCTGTGTGGCTGTGTGTGTTGCTGTGTGTGCTGCTGTGTGTGTTGCTGTGTGTATTGCTGTGAGTGTTGCTGTGTGTGTTGCTGTGAGTGTGGCTGTGAGTGTTGCTGTGAGTGTTGCTGTGTGTGTTGCTGTGTGTGTTGCTGTGTGTTTTGCTGTGTGTGTTGCTGTGAGTGTTGCTGTGTGTGTTGCTGTGAGTGTTGCTGTGTGTGTTGCTGTGTGTGTTGCTGTGAGTGTTGCTGTGTGTGTTGCTGTGAGTGTTGCTGTGTGTGTTGCTGTGTGTGTTGCTGTGAGTGTTGCTGTGTGTGTTGCTGTGTGTGTTGCTGTGTGTGTTGCTGTGAGTGTTGCTGTGTGTGTTGATGTGTGTGTTGCTGTGTGTGTTGCTGTGTGTGTTGCTGTGTGTGTTGCTGTGAGTGTTGCTGTGTGTGTTGCTGTGTGTTGATGTGAGTGTTGCTGTGTGTGTTGATGTGAGTGTTGCTGTGTGTGTTGCTGTGTGTGTTGCTGTGTGTGTTGCTGTGTGTGTTGCTGTGAGTGTTGCTGTGTGTGTTGTTGTGTGTGTTGATGTGTGTGTTGCTGTGTGTTGCTGTGTGTGTTGATGTGAGTGTTGCTGTGTGTGTTGCTGTGTGTGTTGATGTGTGTTGCTGTGTGTGTGTTGCTGTGTGTGTTGCTGTGTGTGTTGCTGTGTGTGTTGATGTGTGTTGCTGTGTGTGTTGCTGTGTGTGTTGCTGTGTGTGTTGCTGTGTGTGTTGCTGTGTGTGTTGCTGTATGTGTTGCGGTGTGTGTTGCTGTGAGTGTTGCTGTGTGTGTTGCTGTGTGTGTTGCTGTGAGTGCTGCTGTGTGTGTTGCTGTGTGTGTTGCTGTGAGTGTTGCTGTGTGTGTTGCTGTGTGTGTTGCTGTGTGTGTTGCTGTGAGTGTTGCTGTGTGTGTTGATGTGTGTGTTGCTGTGAGTGTTGCTGTGTGTGTTGATGTGTGTGTTGCTGTGAGTGTGGCTGTGTGTGTTGCTGTGTGTGTTGCTGTGAGTGTTGCTGTGTGTGTTGCTGTGTGTTGATGTGAGTGTTGCTGTGTGTGTTGCTGTGTGTTGCTGTGTGTGTTGATGTGTGTGTTGATGTGAGTGTTGCTGTGTGTGTTGATGTGAGTGTTGCTGTGTGTGTTGCTGTGTGTTGCTGTGTGTGTTGCTGTGTGTGTTGCTGTGAGTGTTGCTGTGTGTGTTGATGTGAGTGTTGCTGTGTGTGTTGCTGTGTGTGTTGCTGTGTGTGTTGCTGTGTTTGTTGCTGTGAGTGTTGCTGTTTGTGTTGCTGTGTGTGTTGCTGTGTGTGTTGCTGTGTGTTGCTGTGTGTGTTGATGTGAGTGTTGCTGTGAGTGTTGCTGTGAGTGTTTCTGTGTGTGTTGCTGTGAGTGTTGCTGTGAGTGTTGCTGTGAGTGTTGCGAGCGTTAACTAGTTAAGTGTGTGAGAATTCACTGGAGTAATTCACCAGGGGAAATATGGTGTTATGAAGCCCGGGGAAATAATTGTAATTGGGGCGGTGCATTAGTGAGTGGGGAATTTAATCACTGGAAATAGGATTAGTATTAATGTGGACAATCAGCGGTAGAGATGAGCTGGTTTAAAGGGATTGTTACACGCGTGTGAGGGGGGGGGGGAGGGGGTCTGGGATATTATGGGGTGTTGTGGACTTGCACGCACGAACCCTGGACGCACGCACGCATGCACTCACGCACGCATGCACTCACGCACGCAGGTACCCACGTACGCAAACGCACGTACCCACCCACCCATACCCATTCACGCAGGCTCCCAAGTACACTCACACAGGCTCGCAAGCACACGCACACCCACACAGGCTCGCAAGCACGAATTCACGAACATTTTCTCTAAGAGGTTAATACGTTAACATTGGTCTTATGTACAATGGTACTACGCTGGCCTGTGTTAAGGTAAAATAATTAATAATTAGCATCCAGGTGCCCGTAAGGGAATGTTCTACGTACCCCCTAAGAGTTTCAAAACTCATTAGAGAGACTCCTACCTACTTCTGGGGGTTCCGGAACCCATTATGAAGACTCCTAAGTAACTTTGGGGGTTCCAGAATCCTTTAGAAAGACTCCTACCCACTCCTGGGGGTTCCAGAACCCTCTAGAAAGGCTCCTACCCACTCCTGGGGGTTCCAGAACCCTTTAGAAAGACTCCTACCCACCCTTGGGGGTTCCAGAACCCTTTAGAAAGACTCCTACCCACCCTTGGGGGTTCCAGAACCCTTTAGAAAGACTCCTACCCACCCTTGGGGGTTCCGGAATCTAAAACACTTATTGGCAACTAACGCTGAAGAAATTGTGTTTTTAGGAGCCTCGATGACTCATTTATTTTACCACTACCCATCTGTAACACTAGGTGTTTGTAATACTAAATTACTGTAACCTGTCCGAGTAACACGTCCTACTGGTTGCACTTTGTAACACTGTAACACTTTGTAACTCTAGTTAAACTATATACTTGATCACTAACTCTGATAACCCCTATCAAGTCCCCTTTAAATCTTGTATGTCGTTATCATGTTTCCCTATGCCTGCTCTTATCCAGTGGGTGAGTGTATTTACTATTTGTATCTGCATAATCGAGCTGTTAGCTCTTGGACCTCGCCTTTCTAACCAATTTATTTTTCCTCAATTATGTCTTCTACATATATTTCTCTTACACATACACACACACAAACACACACACTACCAGGAAGTAGCCCGTAACAGCTGTTTCACTTCCAGGTACCTATTTACTACTAGGTGAACAGGCCCATCAGGGTGAAAGAAACTATGCCCCTTTTTTCTGCCTGTGTGTGTGTTGTGTGTGTGTGTGTGTGCTCACCAATTTGTGCTTGCGGAGGTTGAGCTTCAGCTCTTTTGTCCCGCCTCTCAACTGCCAATCAACCGGTGTACAGATTCCTGAGCCTACTGGGCTCTGTTATGTTTACATTTGAAGCTTGTATGGAGTCAGCCACATCACTGCCTAATGCATTCCATCTGTCTACTTCTCTGACACTGAAAACATTCTTCCTAACGTCTCTGTGGCTCATTTGGGCACTCTGTTGTGTGTGTGTGTGGGGGAGGGGGGGATGGGAGGGCTGTAGGAGGAGAGAAGGGTTGAAATTGTTGGTGTTAGAGAGACACGTTCCTAGGACACTGCCGCCTGCCCTCCACCGCTGGCCATCGATCTCTACACCCTTCCCTCCCCCTCCCCCCCCCCTTCCATCTCTCCCTCCCCCCCCCCCTTCCATCTCTCACTCCCCCCCCCCTTCCATCTCTCACTCCCCCCCCCCTTCCATCTCTCACCCCCCTCCCCCCATGGCCTGTGGTTGCAAGATAGCGCTGAGTCTGGCAATAATAACTATTTAATTCTCATTAGGTGAGTGAGTGTCATATATGAGTGTTCTTGCCTAGTAATTTACAGGCCGAGCTCCAGCTGTTGGGCGCCACTTTCCTAATTTCGGTAGTCTAATGCAATGGATCCCGGTATCTAGTCATATCTGCATATAGAGGTTTGGAAAGAGTAGAAGCTCTTTTAGCTCTCCTCTTAAGTAGGGTTCATTGCTCACTGACCTCACACGGGAGAAGTGTCGCCTTCGCCTCCCTGTGGCTCGTTCCAGTGCCTGGTCCCCTCGGAACTACCGTATAGTTCCCCCCTGTGGCTGTTGAAGGCTCGGTGGCCCTCAGGTTGGCCATTACTGACTGTTCAGTAATTGATTCAGTAACTGATTTGTTCAGTTCCCTGTTTCTGTGGTTGACGGGAGCTCCTCTCCTGAGGATTAATCACCGGTCACTTAATTGGTGATTGACAGAGCTGCATGGTTGTGGCACACCTGCCTTGGGTGCCTGGGGTGGTGGTGCGAGGTTAGGGTGCCTTGGGTGCCTCGGGTGGTGGTTTTAAGGTCGTACCAGAGACGAGAGGTCGGCGACCTGGCCTCCACCAGGCGACCCCCACACACACCCGCCCTCAGCCTCCCTCTCCACAGGTCACTGACTGACGCTCTCGCTCGCTGCGCACGTGCGTGCGTTGTGAGGGGGTTAAATGACTAAAGGAAGGGATTTGTGGGTTGCTTCTGAGGGATGGATGGAGGTGAGGTTGAGATTAGATTAAGGATGGGGGCCCCGTGTATGGGTTATTGGGCCGCACGTGTCTTGGGGTGATTGAGGGAGTTGGTGCCTTGTGTAGGTTGGTGGCCTCACGCAGGCCATCAGAGGTTAGTCAACCTTTGCTCGGTGTGGACCTTGCTGGCTATGGTGGTGCGAGAAGCTCTTGGTCGTGGTGTATGGTTGTGTATGGTGTTGTCTTGGGTGAGTGGTCGTGGTGTATGGTTGTGTATGTTGTTGTCTAGGGTGAGTGGTCGTGGTGTATGGTTGTGTATGTTGTTGTCTAGGGTGAGTGGTCGTGGTGTATGGTTGTTGTTGTCTAGGGTGAGTGGTCGCGGTGTATGGTTGTGTATATTGTTGTCTTGGGTGAGTGGTCGTGGTGTATGGTTGTGTATGTTGTTGTCTAGGGTGAGTGGTCGTGGTGTATGGTTGTGTATATTGTTGTCTAGGGTGAGTGGTCGTGGTGTATGGTTGTGTATATTGTTGTCTAGGGTGAGTGGTCGTGGTGTATGGTTGTGTATAGTGTTGTCTAGGGTGAGTGTGGTCGTGGTGTATGGTTGTTGTTGTCTAGGGTGAGTGTGGTCGTGGTGTATGGTTGTTGTTGTCTAGGGTGAGTGTGGTCGTGGTGTATGGTTGTTGTTGTCTAGGGTGAGTGTGGTCGTGGTGTATGGTTGTGTATATTGTTGTCTAGGGTGAGTGTGGTCGTGGTGTATGGTTGTTGTTGTCTAGGGTGAGTGTGGTCGTGGTGTATGGTTGTTGTTGTCTTGGGTGAGTGGTCGTGGTGTATGGTTGTGTATAGTGTTGTCTAGGGTGAGTGGTCGTGGTGTATGGTTGTGTATATTGTTGTCTAGGGTGAGTGTGGTCGTGGTACTTACCTAGTTGTATTTGTGGGGGTTGAGCCACGGCTCTTGGACCCCCAACATTCTGCAAAATACTTGAGAAGCAAGAGTTAGGGCAGGACGTGTATAACATACCCAGTCATTGTATAGGGGCGTCGCAAGCCGTCCTTCCAATCACCTAACATTCCATTTACCTACGGAATCTACCAATCCGTTAAAAACGCGACGTATTAACACACATTAAAGCCTCGTAATGTTGACGTTTACTATTCACCGGCTTTAATAGGTTAGGTGGGTTGCTTGGGCTTGTACGTTGCCGAATAGGCAGAACAGTTGCATTTTTGACGGAGTGGTCGATGGAGAGAACGGACCAGCACCCTCAGTGTGGGAGACACTCAAGCAACATTGCCCAACCAGTTGCAACACCAGAGTCCCGTGTCCACCTCAACAGGTGTAGAGGGGCACAGGTGAGCCTCTCACATAAACAACCTGCGGCCAGATTCACGAAAGCACTTACGCAAGCACTTTGGAACGTGTACATCTTTCCTCAATCTTTGACGGCTTTGGTTACATTTATTAAACAGTTTACAAGCATGAAAACTTCCCATTCAACTGTTGTTATTGTTATAAACAGCCTCCTGGTGCTTCGGAGCTCATTAACTGTTTAATAATTGTAAACAGAGCCGCCAAAGATTGAGAAAAGATGTACAGGTTCGTAAGTGTTTGCGTAACTGCTTCGTGAATCTAGACCCTCGTCTCACTGCCTCTCCTGCGCTCTTCTGCCAAGATTTGTTTTTTTTCTGTTCTACCACAGACGTGGCCAGACATTTAGAATGCTAACCAGAATATATACATTTTCTTCTGTCCTCCATGGACAGGGTGGGAGATCTGTTAAATATATAGTTCAGTGTTTTATTGAGCAATCAAGGACAGAAGGTGATTGTAGTGCTTACGAAATGCTAAGGCAACCTACACACAGAAATACATAAATTCACAGATTTTCGTCTGTCCCACCTAAACAGTGTTCGATGTGTCTTTACATAGTGTCATTAATGTACGTTTACAAAGGTGAAATGCAATTCTGATCAGCTTCCGCATATCCTGTTTACACATACATACACACATACATACACATACATTTATGTCTCTCCTACTTTGACAGGGTGAGGTAGCTACTATATAAACTAATATATTATTAAGCACATAACTACTGAAGGTGATTAAGAGTGTTTTTACAAGCTCAGGTTATAGTTACATCACAAACATTGTATAACCGATGGATTACATTGTCAATCTTGGATACAAGTCTAATATATCATCAAGTGTTCCAGTACTCATGTAGTAACTACAGAGTTCAGCATACCTTAGCCCAGGAGGGCGAAAGTCAGTCAGTATGGGACATTCTACAATATAATGTTCAAGAGAGTGCATGTTTTCTCTTTCACAAAGTTGACACATTGTGTACTCGACATTTGGGTTTTGAGAAAGCTGCCAGATACGTCTAGATCCCAGGCGTATTCTGGCCACTATAACATCAAACTGCAGAGTTCTTGTTCTATGAGTTCCATATATAAATGTCTTCTCATATATATAAATGTCTTCTCATGATACCTATCATAATATTTAATGCTACAACTTTCAGGTCTTTGTGATTTGTTAAGTCACTGAGATTTTCCTTAGATATTTGTTCAAGTATTCTTTTTGTCACTGCTAATGAAACACCCATATCAATTTCTACCACTGGTTTTTTTTACAGGCATATCAACAGTGTCATGCCTTGAGATGCCAACATGTGATGGTATCCATAAGAATTTCATTTCAAATCTGTTTTCTTTAGCAGCTAAAACATTCATTCGAATATCACTATGTTCTGGGTGTTATTACTATGTGCGTTCAATGCCAGGAGTGCACTCTGCGAGTACTGGTGGACCAACAGCTCCTACCTAGACTCCCCTGCCCTGCACCACACACTACCTCCTCGCTCTCCACGAACACCCATACACTCACAACTCCCAATTACACTTACAATTATACATGAAAGAGTGCAAAACACTTGCACTGTTACACACATCCGGTACATCGTCCACCTTCTTCCACAGAGCCGTCGGTATGGCACTGATACACACCGTTACCCATACCCTGAGTACCCTCAGTGATGCTGCACAGTGTTAGCTGCTTTAATAATGTTGCCAGTACAACCAAGATTTGAAGGTAAAATCCTCAGAAGAAATCGCTGAGCCAGGGATGTAAAATGAGGACAAAGATAAGAATGTGACAGCTACTGTACTTAAGCTCTAAACAAATCTTAAATAACCATCACTCACCAGTTGAGAGGCGGGATCAAAGAGCCAGAGTTCAACCCCCACCAGCACAACTAGGTGAGTACCACCGTCCAGGATTGTACTAGCCCCTGAAGGTGTACAAACGCCAGGTTCTGAATATTTCAGGAGGCTGCTGGGTATTGCTGGCAGCCTCTCATCCCCCGCTACTCTCACCTCCCGCCCCTCCAACACTGCCTTCCCGCCTGTAACACCTCCAATTGTATTGCAACACCCTAAAGTGCACCACTATAATGGAACACCACTATAATGGAACACTAAACAATCCTGAGTAACACTTCCCCATTGGTTGCACTTGGTAACACTTATGGGCTGACATATGATGGTTACACCGGGACTACAAAGTACACTGCCAACAAGGAGATGCTAACACAGGATGAAATACGCTGCCACCATCTGCCTTTGACCATTGAGACTATATCAAGCAACGAGGCAAGAAACATTGCTTGACTAGGAGAGTACTTTCTATGACTGTCATTAATTATGTAAACGGTTGTCAGCCACTATATCCAAAAGGCTAAGAGGATTCAACAATTGACAAAGACGGGAAATTTAACGAGTTTAAAGAGACCAAAATTATGTCAATCACCACTTATAAATGCTACTCTAACACTGGCAAAAAGTTAAGAAATTTGGACATGGAACAAAACCTCAGAGATCACACACATTACCTTAAGACCTCTGTCTCTCCCGGGCTGAGATGTTCTTCACAGACCCGCTCTCGATCCCGGTGTCCCGCACTCTGAATTTTCTAAGTCCCTCCAGGACCTCTATATACAACCCCCACAGGGGGAGGGGGAGATCTGCTGTTGCTACCCACCAAGAGTGTACAAACACTCAAGAAATATTTCAAAAAGCTTGTTTGACATTCACCCTACACTCTTCAAGAGAGGAGTTATTAATTACATGTGACTGACCTCTGACCTGGCCAAAAGGGGGAGATCCAGGGATGTTTACACATAAGAATCTGGAGTCTAATTTCCTTGCCTGAAATATTACATACTTGAAACTATGCTGACTAAGACTAACCCAGGAATTTTTAATCAATATACAAGATAAACCGGAGGTCATCTGGGCTGACCTCTTGGAGAAGGCTTCCCTGGGTGTGAACTCTAAGGGGGGGGGGAGGTCCTGGGTGTTACACGCCTTCCTTCACTCTTTACTTATTGATGTTGGAAAATGGCAGAAGGGTGTAGCAGGGTGGGTTGGTGGGGTGAGTGGGTGTAGCAAGGTGGGTTGGTGGGGTGAGTGGGTGTAGCAGGGTGGGGTGATAGGTGTAGCAGGGTGCGTTGGTGGGTGTAGCAGGGTGGTTTGGTGGGGTGAGTGGGTGTAGCAGGGTGGGTTGATGGGTGTAGAAGGGTGGGATGGTGGGTGTAGCAGGGTGGTTTGGTGGGATGAGTGGGTGTAGCAGGGTGGGTTGGTGGGTGAGTGGGAGTAGCAGGGTGGGTTGGTGGGGTGAGTGGGTGTAGCAGGGTGGGTTGATGGGTGTAGCAGGGTGGGTTGGTGGGTGTAGCAGGGTGGTTTGGTGGGGTGAGTGGGTGTAGCAGGGTGGGTTGGTGGGTGTAGCAGGGTGGTTTGGTGGGGTGAGTGGGTGTAGCAGGGTGGGTTGATGGGTGTAGCAGGGTGGGTTGGTGGGTGTAGCAGGGTGGTTTGGTGGGGTGAGTGGGTGTAGCAGGGTGGGTGAGTGGGAGTAGCAGGGTGGGTTGGTGGGGTGAGTGGGTGTAGCAGGGTGGGTTGGTGGGTGTAGCAGGGTGGGTTGGTGGGGTGAGTGGGTGTAGCAGGGTGGGTTGGTGGGTGTAGCAGGGTGGTTTGGTGGGGTGAGTGGGTGTAGCAGGGTGGGTTGATGGGTGTAGCAGGGTGGGTTGGTGGGTGTAGCAGAGTGGTTTGGTGGGGTGAGTGGGTGTAGCAGGGTGGGTTGGTGGGGTGAGTGGGTGTAGCAGGGTGGGTTGGTGGGTGAGTGGGAGTAGCAGGGTGGGTTGGTGGGTTGAGTGGGTGTAGCAGGGTGGGTTGGTGGGTGTAGCAGGGTGGGTTCGTGGGGTGAGTGGGTGTAGCAGGGTGGGTTGGTGGGGTGAGTGGGTGTAGCAGGGTGGGTTGGTGGGTGTAGCAGGGTGGGTTAGTGGGGTGAGTGGGTGTAGCAGGGTGGGTTGGTGGGTGAGTGGGAGTAGCAGGGTGGGTTGGTGGGGTGAGTGGGTGTAGCAGGGTGGGTTGGTGGGGTGAGTGGGTGTAGCAGGGTGGGTTGGTGGATGAGTGGGAGTAGCAGGGTGGGTTGGTGGGTGAGGGGGAGTATCAGGGTGGGTTGGTGGGTGAGTGGGTGTAGCAGGGTGGGTTGGTGGGGTGAGTGGGTGTAGCAGGGTGGGTTGGTGGGTGTAGCAGGGTGGGTTGGTGGGGTGAGTGGGTGTAGCAGGGTGGGTTGGTGGGGTGTAAGCAGGGGTGGGTTGGTGGGGTGAGTGGGTGTAGCAGGGTGGGTTGGTGGGTGAGTGGGAGTAGCAGGGTGGGTTGGTGGGTGAGTGGGTGTAGCAGGGTGGGTTGGTGGGGTGAGTGGGTGTAGCAGGGTGGGTTGGTGGGGTGAGTGGGTGTAGCAGAGTGGGTTGGTGGGGTGAGTGGGTGTAGCAGGGTGGGTTGCTGCCAGTGTGAGGTGCTGTTACCACTAGTGTGAGGTGCTGTTACCACTAGTGTGAGGTGCTGTTACCACAAGTGTGAGGTGCTGTTACCACTAGTGTGAGGTGCTGTTACCACTAGTGTGAGATGCTGTTACCACTAGTGTGAGGTGCTGTTACCACAAGTGTGAGGTGCTGTTACCACAAGTGTGAGGTGCTGTTACCAGTAGTGTGAGGTGCTGTTTCCACAAGTGTGAGGTGCTGTTACCAGTAGTGTGAGGTGCTGTTACCACTAGTGTGAGGTGCTGTTACCACAAGTGTGAGGTGCTGTTACCACAAGTGTGAGGTGCTGTTACCACAAGTGTGAGGTGCTGTTACCACAAGTGTGAGGTGCTGTTACCACAAGTGTGAGGTGCTGTTACCACTAGTGTGAGGTGCTGTTACCACAAGTGTGAGGTGCTGTTACCACAAGTGTGAGGTGCTGTTACCACAAGTGTGAGGTGCTGTTACCACAAGTGTGAGGTGCTGTTACCACAAGTGTGAGGTGCTGTTACCACTAGTGTGAGGTGCTGTTACCACAAGTGTGAGGTGCTGTTACCACTAGTGTGAGGTGCTGTTACCACAAGTGTGAGGTGCTGTTACCACAAGTGTGAGGTGCTGTTACCACAAGTGTGAGGTGCTGTTACCACAAGTGTGAGGTGCTGTTACCACAAGTGTGAGGTGCTGTTACCACAAGTGTGAGGTGCTGTTACCACTAGTGTGAGGTGCTGTTACCACAAGTGTGAGGTGCTGTTACCACTAGTGTGAGGTGCTGTTACCACTAGTGTGAGGTGCTGTTACCACTAGTGTGAGGTGCTGTTACCACTAGTGTGAGGTGCTGTTACCACTAGTGTGAGGTGCTGTTACCACAAGTGTGAGGTGCTGTTACCACTAGTGTGAGGTGCTGTTACCACAAGTGTGAGGTGCTGTTACCAGTAGTGTGAGGTGCTGTTTCCACAAGTGTGAGGTGTTGTTACCAGTAGTGTGAGGTGCTGTTACCAGTAGTGTGAGGTGCTGTTACCACTAGTGTGAGGTGCTGTTACCACAAGTGTGAGGTGCTGTTACCACAAGTGTGAGGTGCTGTTACCACAAGTGTGAGGTGCTGTTACCACAAGTGTGAGGTGCTGTTACCACTAGTGTGAGGTGCTGTTACCACTAGTGTGAGGTGCTGTTACCACAAGTGTGAGGTGCTGTTACCAGTAGTGTGAGGTGCTGTTACCACAAGTGTGAGGTGCTGTTACCACAAGTGTGAGGTGCTGTTACCAGTAGTGTGAGGTGCTGTTACCAGTAGTGTGAGGTGCTGTTACCACTAGTGTGAGGTGCTGTTACCACAAGTGTGAGGTGCTGTTACCACAAGTGTGAGGTGCTGTTACCACAAGTGTGAGGTGCTGTTACCACAAGTGTGAGGTGCTGTTACCACTAGTGTGAGGTGCTGTTACCACTAGTGTGAGGTGCTGTTACCATAAGTGAGAGGTGCTGTTGCCACTAGTGTGAGGTGCTGTTACCACAAGTGTGAGGTGCTGTTACCATAAGTGTGAGGTGCTGATACCGTAAGTGTGAGGGGCTGTTACCGTAAGTGTGAGGTGCTGTTACCACAAGTGTGAGGTGCTGTTACCAGTAGTGTGAGGTGCTGTTACCAGTAGTGTGAGGTGCTGTTACCAGTAGTGTGAGGTGCTGTTACCACAAGTGTGAGGTGCTGTTACCAGTAGTGTGAGGTGCTGTTACCACAAGTGTGAGGTTACCAGTAGTGTGAGGTGCTGTTACCACTAGTGTGAGGTGCTGTTACCAGTAGTGTGAGGTGCTGTTACCACAAGTGTGAGGTGCTGTTACCACTAGTGTGAGGTGCTGTTACCAGTAGTGTGAGGTGCTGTTACCACAAGTGTGAGGTGCTGTTACCAGTAGTGTGAGGTGCTGTTACCAGTAGTGTGAGGTGCTGTTACCAGTAGTGTGAGGTGCTGTTACCAATAGTGTGAGGTGCTGTTACCAGTAGTGTGAGGTGCTGTTACCACAAGTGTGAAGTGCTGTTACCACAAGTGTGAGGTGCTGTTACCAGTAGTGTGAGGTGCTGTTACCACTAGTGTGAGGTGCTGTTACCACAAGTGTGAGGTGCTGTTACCAGTAGTGTGAGGTGCTGTTACCACTAGTGTGAGGTGCTGTTACCACAAGTGTGAGGTGCTGTTACCAGTAGTGTGAGGTGCTGTTACCAGTAGTGTGAGGTGCTGTTACCACTAGTGTGAGGTGCTGTTACCACTAGTGTGAGGTGCTGTTACCACAAGTGTGAGGTGCTGTTACCAGTAGTGTGAGGTGCTGTTACCACAAGTGTGAGGTGCTGTTACCAGTAGTGTGAGGTGCTGTTACCAGTAGTGTGAGGTGCTGTTACCACTAGTGTGAGGTGCTGTTACACTAGTGTGAGGTGCTGTTACCACTAGTGTGCGGTGCTGTTACCATTAGTGTGAGGTGCTGTTAATTCCCGTTAACAACACTCACCAATTAACGTAACCACAAACGTACTAACCCAAACATCCTACCTAACCTGTCGACGCCGATGCATAGAAAATGTCAATATTACGCTGCTTTAAGTGTTAATAATTCGTCGCGTTTTGTACGGAATGATGAGACGTGAGCGTGTTAACACAAATTACATTATTTAGTTTGAATTTTATCAGTCATCGCCACTAATTTGTTCGCTGATTACTCATTTTCTATTCCCAAAGAAATTAGTAATTTGAATTATGCTAATTTTGTCATGGTTGTGCATTTTTATATGTCAGATTGGTACAGTACACAGGTGGTGGCGCAGTGGTAGCGTACTCAACCCACGCCTCGACAACGATTTGGTTGGGTTCGAGTCCTGTCCAGGGAGAATTGACCGGATGCCCGTCCTTAGCTGCTCGCTTCGGTTTATCCAGCAGTAATTGGCTATCAGGTTGTTAACCCGCCATTGGTGGGTCGTTGGAGGGGGAACTAGCGAGTAAGGCTTAGCATCAACGTTAAGAAGGGAAGACTCTCAGCCTGCTAACACCAATCACAAGTCCTCTGTTTCTTTACATATATATATATATATATATATATATATATATATATATATATATATATATATATATATATTAGTATATTTTGGTAGCAGTCTTTCCTGTAGACATATATTATTAAATATGACCGAAAAAGTAAGATTAATAATTCTAACACGAATTTTCTCAATCTTTCGTACATTACGCTTCACTGTTGGAGGTAAATCAAAAATCACTTCTCCAAAATTCATTTTTATTTCTAGTCTGACGCGACACGGGCGCGTTTCGTAAAACTTATTACATTTTCAAAGACTTCACAAATACACAACTGATTAGAACTTGCGTTTCCCTGATTTTATATCTACATTTGAGTGAGGTGGGAAGGGTGATGTGGCATTACATTTGAGTGAGGTGGGAAGGGTGATGTGGCATTAACACAAGACAGAACACTAGGGGATATTAATAGGGTATTAAAAGTATCAACACAAGACAGAACAGAAACAATGGGTATTGAATAGAAGTGTTTGTAGAAAGCCTATTGGTCCATATTTCTTGATGCTTCTATATTGGAGCGGAGTCTTGAGGTGGGTAGAATATAGTTGTGCAATAATTGGCTGTTGATTGCTGGTGTTGACTTCTTGATGTGTAGTGCCTCGCAAACGTCAAGCCGCCTGCTATCGCTGTATCTATCGATGATTTCTGTGTTGTTTACTAGGATTTCTCTGGCGATGGTTTGGTTATGGGAAGAGATTATATGTTCCTTAATGGAGCCCTGTTGTTTATGCATCGTTAAACGCCTAGAAAGAGATGTTGTTGTCTTGCCTATATACTGGGTTTTTTGGAGCTTACAGTCCCCAAGTGGGCATTTGAAGGCATAGACGACGTTAGTCTCTTTTAAAGCGTTCTGTTTTGTGTCTGGAGAGTTTCTCATGAGTAGGCTGGCCGTTTTTCTGGTTTTATAGTAAATCGTCAGTTGTATCCTCTGATTTTTGTCTGTAGGGATAACGTTTCTATTAACAATATCTTTCAGGACCCTTTCCTCTGTTTTATGAGCTGTGGAAAAGAAGTTCCTGTAAAATAGTCTAATAGGGGGTATAGGTGTTGTGTTAGTTGTCTCTTCGGAGGTTGCATGGCTTTTCACTTTCCTTCTTATGATGTCTTCGATGAAACCATTGGAGAAGCCGTTATTGACTAGGACCTGCCTTACCCTACAGAGTTCTTCGTCGACTTGCTTCCATTCTGAGCTGTGGCTGAGAGCACGGTCGACATATGCGTTAACAACACTCCTCTTGTACCTGTCAGGGCAGTCGCTGTTGGCATTTAGGCACATTCCTATGTTTGTTTCCTTTGTGTAGACTGCAGTGTGGAAACCTCCGCCCTTTTCCATGACTGTTACATCTAGAAAAGGCAGCTTCCCATCCTTTTCCATCTCGTAAGTGAAACGCAGCACTGCATTTGAGCAGAGTTCCGTGCTGCGTTTCACTTACGAGACGGAAAAGGATGGGAAGCTGCCTTTTCTAGATGTAACAGTCATGGAAAAGGGCGGAGGTTTCCACACTGCAGTCTACACAAAGGAAACAAACATAGGAATGTGCCTAAATGCCAACAGCGACTGCCCTGACAGGTACAAGAGGAGTGTTGTTAACGCATACGTCGACCGTGCTCTCAGCCACAGCTCAGAATGGAAGCAAGTCGACGAAGAACTCTGTAGGGTAAGGCAGGTCCTAGTCAATAACGGCTTCTCCAATGGTTTCATCGAAGACATCATAAGAAGGAAAGTGAAAAGCCATGCAACCTCCGAAGAGACAACTAACACAACACCTATACCCCCTATTAGACTATTTTACAGGAACTTCTTTTCCACAGCTCATAAAACAGAGGAAAGGGTCCTGAAAGATATTGTTAATAGAAACGTTATCCCTACAGACAAAAATCAGAGGATACAACTGACGATTTACTATAAAACCAGAAAAACGGCCAGCCTACTCATGAGAAACTCTCCAGACACAAAACAGAACGCTTTAAAAGAGACTAACGTCGTCTATGCCTTCAAATGCCCACTTGGGGACTTTAAGCTCCAAAAAACCCAGTATATAGGCAAGACAACAACATCTCTTTCTAGGCGTTTAACGATGCATAAACAACAGGGCTCCATTAAGGAACATATAATCTCTTCCCATAACCAAACCATCGCCAGAGAAATCCTAGTAAACAACACAGAAATCATCGATAGATACAGCGATAGCAGGCGGCTTGACGTTTGCGAGGCACTACACATCAAGAAGTCAACACCAGCAATCAACAGCCAATTATTGCACAACTATATTCTACCCACCTCAAGACTCCGCTCCAATATAGAAGCATCAAGAAATATGGACCAATAGGCTTTCTACAAACACTTCTATTCAATACCCATTGTTTCTGTTCTGTCTTGTGTTGATACTTTTAATACCCTATTAATATCCCCTAGTGTTCTGTCTTGTGTTAATGCCACATCACCCTTCCCACCTCACTCAAATGTAATGCCACATCACCCTTCCCACCTCACTCAAATGTAGATATAAAATCAGGGAAACGCAAGTTCTAATCAGTTGTGTATTTGTGAAGTCTTTGAAAATGTAATAAGTTTTACGAAACGCGCCCGTGTCGCGTCAGACTAGAAATAAAAATGAATTTTGGAGAAGTGATTTTTGATTTACCTCCAACAGTGAAGCGTAATGTACGAAAGATTGAGAAAATTCGTGTTAGAATTATTAATCTTACTTTTTCGGTCATATTTAATAATATATATATATATATATATATATATATATATATATATATATATATATATATATATATATATATATATATATATATATATATATATAACTGAAAAATCACACCCCAGAAGTGACTCGAACCCATACTGCCAGGAGCACTCTGCAACTGGTGTACAGGACCCCTTAACCCCTTAAGAATGAGGTGATTTGATAAAATACCATGCCCAAGGTTACCATCAGAGTGCCAGCGGGATGATGGGGAATTAGCCTCGGCTACCGTCATCTTTTGTCCGGTCGTGATGGTCGAGTGGTTAAGGGGTCCTGTACACCAGTTGCAGAGTGCTCCTGGCAGTATGGGTTCAAGTCACTTCTGGGGTGTGAGTTTTCATTTATATATATATATATATATATATATATATATATATATATATATATATATATATATATATATATATATATATATATTTACTTTATTTGAACTTTGTTACAAAAAAGGAGTTACATATGGGTTACAAAGATGGTTATCATAGGTTGTCGAGTTCCTCCAGCTCCTCAGATGGCGGGCAGGAACCCTGGAAGCAGTGCGCATTTCCCCTCTGTATCGCCACACTGAGGCGCTGGAAAAGAAAGCTTGCAGCTCTTGGGTCCCTTGTTGTTTCAATGAGCCTAGAACCCAGTTCCTTCAAAAAACTGGTAGCACTTTTACCCCAGGCGCCGAGTGTCTCAGAAGCTATGGGGACAAAATTGTAGTGGTGATCCAGTTCTCTATACTTACGGGATTTGGCTGCTTCCCTGTGGGTGGCAGCGCCACCTGGTTGTGCAACACTGAGGTTAATGTAGGTGTTAGCCAGGGTTGATACGCACGTGTAGTCCCATACCAACTGCTTGCCATTCTTCCAGGGGTTCACTGTGATACCATCCGGGCGACCAATGAGAGCATCAGAGTTACGGGGCGTTAGGTAACGGGGCTCTCTTTCAGCTGGGCATCCAGCTATGGTGAGGCTCCTCTTGATGATGTCGTTAACTTCACTGTGCCTCGAGTGCCATCCCCCTGTGCTTTGGCAGAGTAGGCCATGGTGGCCGTACCTGTCAGCCACCACCTCGCCGCAAATACACCTATATCTGGTGTGGATTGGGGCAGCAAGGCAGAGGGCCACAGCAATTCGGAGGGCGTGTGGTGTGAGACGCGTGCCAGTTGCCGATATTGGGGTTGCTAACAGGAAATCCCTTGCATGTGGTGCTGCTACTGCTGTGAGGCGAGCAATGTCGTGTTGTGTTGTTGCAGCACCCAGGCACTCTGCAGCAACTTGGTCTACAATGGGGCCATCCCAGCTGGATTTATATATAATAAAATGTATATATATAAACAGGAATCTTTCAATGTTACTTTGACTGGATGGTAGAGCGGCGGTCTTTAATCCCCAACCGTCCAAGTGGTTGGGCACCATTCCTTACCCCGGTCCCATCCCAAATCAATTAATTAGGAAAATTATTAGGAATTCTGAATATGTTACTGGTTTTAAGCTGAGAAATATTAAGCAGTGTTAGTTAATGGTTGTCTGTTCTAATCTTTTTTAATTCTCCTTATCGGGGAACAGGAAACATGTTAGGGTTATCGAAGTTTCTTTTGGGTAGCTACCGAACTACTTCAAGATGCATCCCACAACAGTCCCGTGGGTATTGCTATATACTGTCATCTCAACGGAGGGAGACATGAGTTTTTTTTATTATTATTATTTTCTACCACAGACGTGGCCACACATTTACAATGCTAACCAGCAAAGGCAACACGGTGGACCGTCTCTGACCTACCTAGGGATTGTACCCCGGACCCCTCGTCCCAGGGACGTAGACTACTCCGCTATCAGTTACATGAAAGTCTAGAAGACTTGTTTTACAAAAGATACAAAGGTGTGACATCACTGTAATGTGTAAATCCCCCTACTTGTCTTTCTATACTATATAGATTTCCATTTTAATATAGACGTACAGTAAATCATTTAACCCTACGTCAGAACATTCTGGATTCTGTGTTTTTTTTAATTATTGGATTAAAGCCTTCGGTGCATATTTTCATAACTCCGCTGGAAACATTTGGCTACAAAGTGTCGGCAAAATGTTCAGGGTGTGCGAGGGGGAGTATTTGATTATGGGATGCAAAAATGTGGCAAATAATTGATGAGTTTAATTGATGAATTCTGGCAGCTGTTGTTTGTGTACCCAGTCAGCTGTAGTGAGGTAACCTAGTGATGAATTATGGAACGGGGGGGTGCTAAGGGCACTAGGGGAGGGGGGAGGGGGAGGGATGCTGTGTTTAGCTTATTATAATTACGTGTCATTGATTGTTTATAGTGCTTACCTCACAGTACTTACCTATCACAGACTACCTCACAGTACTTACCTAACACAGACTACCTCACAGTACTTACCTAACACAGACAACATCACAGTACTTACCTATCAGTGACTACACCAGGATGTTTGTAGCTGTTTCGTTTCTTCCAACCTTGCTGACGATCAGTTGCTCTTTCGTGTCTGGCCTGAAGCTTGTGGCTGGAGGTGGCTCCCACAACTTCTTCTTTCAAGGTCTTCCACATGCTGGACCCGCTGTCGAGGGTGTGAGTATTTCCTACCACTATACTGTGCTTGCAGCTACTATATGTGCTTTCCTAACCTTAAAGTAGATATCCTTGCCCACTTGCTGCTTCCGGGGCTTAGCGTCCCCGCGGCCCGGTCGTCGACCAGGCCTCTCCACAGTATTTTGTATATAGAAGGACAAACAACACGTAAAGGATCTGGGAGTGATAATGTCAGACGACATTAAGCATAAAAAGTGAATATAGCGTCAGCCAAGAATATGATAGAAGGAATTTTAAGAACCTTCAATTCCAGAGATCCCATCACAATTCTTGAAGCCTTACTCACTCTTGTGTTGATGATATCCTCATAATGCCCCCAGAGTCTGCCAGTGCAGACTACTGATCACATGCCTCTGTATGACTAACTATCCTGTGTGATGGTGATAGTTAGCATCACGTAGCTAGCTTTGTGACACACTGTACTCCCCCTTCATATAGTCTAGGACAGCTGCACAAATGCACATGTACCTAATGTATTAATAAAAAAAAGTAAATTAAGATACTCAGTTTCAAAACATGTTCATATGACAGATTTACTTGCTGGGCACAACGTATTGGTTATATTGACAGGGGAAGGAAAAGTGTAGGCAGAGGTGAGTGGTAGTGAGAAATATATGTAGTATATATAATAGAGGAAAAATAAATTTGTTAGATAGGCGGGGTCCAAGAGCTAATAGCTCGATTCTGCAGATAATAAATACAAACCGTAAATACACACACTCATACACACAGGGGCGCCGGTGGCTGTGTGGATAGCACGGACATGTAATCTTATGGCCCGGGTTCAATTCCCGGCGCCGGCAAGAAACAAAAATGGGCAGTTTCTTTCACCCTGATGCCTCTGTTACCTAGCACTAAATAGGTACTTGGACAGCTGTTACGGGCTGCTTCCTGTGTGTGTGTGTGTGTGTACTCACCTAATTGTCACCTAATTGTGCTTGCGGGGGTTGAGCTCTGGCTCTTTGGTCCCGCCTCTCAACCGTCAATCAACTGGTGTACAGATTCCTGAGCCTATTGGGCTCTATCATATCTACATTTGAAACTGTGTATGGAGTCAGCCTCCACCACATCACTTCCTAATGCATTCCATTTACTAACTACTCTGACACTGAAAAAGTTCTTTCTAACGTCTCTGTGGCTCATTTGGGTACTCAGCTTCCACCTGTGTCCCCTTGTTCGCGTCCCACCAGTGTTGAATAGTTCATCCTTGTTTACCCGGTCGATTCCCCTGAGGATTTTGTAGGTTGTGATCATGTCCCCCCTTACTCTTCTGTCTTCCAGTGTCGTAAGGTGCATTTCCCGCAGCCTTTCCTCATAACTCATGCCTCTTAGTTCTGGGACTAGTCTAGTAGCATACCTTTGGACTTTTTCCAGCTTCGTCTTGTGCTTGACAAGGTACGGGCTCCATGCTGGGGCCGCATACTCCAGGATTGGTCTTACATAGGTGGTGTACAAGATTCTGAATGATTCCTTACACAGGTTCCTGAACGCCGTTCTGATGTTAGCCAGCCTCGCATATGCCGCAGACGTTATTCTCTTTATGTGGGCTTCAGGAGACAGGTTTGGTGTGATATCCACTCCTAGATCTTTCTCTCTGTCTGTTTCATTAAGTACTTCATCTCCTATTCTGTATCCTGTGCCTGGCCTCCTGTTTCCACTGCCTAGTTTCATTACTTTGCATTTACTCGGGTTGAACTTCAACAGCCATTTGTTGGACCATTCACTCAGTCTATCCAGGTCGTCTTGTAGCCTCCTACTATCATCCTCTGTTTCAATCCTCCTCATAATTTTTGCATCGTCGGCAAACATTGAGAGGAACGAATCTATACCCTCTGGGAGATCATTTACATATACCAGAAACAGTATAGGTCCAAGGACTGACCCCTGCGGGACTCCACTTGTGACGTCTCGCCAATCTGAGACCTCACCCCTCACACAGACTCGTTGTCTCCTGTTGCTTAGGTACTCCTCTATCCACCGGAGTACCTTTCCTCTCACTCCAGCCTGCATCTCCAACTTTCGCACTAGCCTCTTGTGTGGCACTGTATCAAAGGCTTTCTGACAATCCAAAATTATGCAGTCTGCCCACCCTTCTCTTTCTTGCCTTATTTTTGTTGCCTGGTCGTAGAATTCAAGTAACCCTGTGAGGCAGGACCTGCCATCCCTGAACCCATGTTGATGCTGTGTTACAAAGTTCCTTCGCTCCAGATGCTCCACTAGTTTTTTCGCACAATCTTCTCCATCAGCTTACATGGTATGCAGGTTAGGGACACTAGCCTGTAGTTCAGTGCCTCCTGTCTATCCCCTTTCTTGTATATCGGGACTACGTTAGCTGCTTTCCAAATTGTGTGCTTGTGTGTGTGTGTGCTGCTTGTGTGTGTGTGTGTGTACTCACCTAATTGTACTCACCTAATTGTGCTTGCGGGGGTTGAGCTCTGGCTCTTTGGTCCCGCCTCTCAACCGTCAATCAACTGGTGTACAGATTCCTGAGCCTATTGGGCTCTATCATATCTACATTTGAAACTGTGAATGGAGTCAGCCTCCACCACATCACTTCCTAATGCATTCCATTTGCTAACTACTCTGACACTGAAAAAGTTCTTTCTAACGTCTCTGTGGCTCATTTGGGTACTCAGCTTCCACCTGTGTCCCCTTGTTCGCGTCCCACCAGTGTTGAAAAGTTCATCCTTGTTTACCCGGTCGATTCCCCTGAGGATTTTGTAGGTTGTGATCATGTCCCCCCTTACTCTTCTGTCTTCCAGTGTCGTGAGGTGCATTTCCCGCAGCCTTTCCTCATACCTCATGCCTCTTAGTTCTGGGACTAGTCTAGTAGCATACCTTTGGACTTTTTCCAGCTTCGTCTTGTGCTTGACAAGGTACGGGCTCCATGCTGGGGCCGCATACTCCAGGATTGGTCTTACATATGTGGTGTACAAGATTCTGAATGATTCCTTACACAGGTTCCTGAACGCCGTTCTGATGTTAGCCAGCCTCGCATATGCCGCAGACGTTATTCTCTTTATGTGGGCTTCAGGAGACAGGTTTGGTGTGATATCAACTCCTAGATCTTTCTCTCTGTCTGTTTCATTAAGTACTTCATCTCCTATTCTGTATCCTGTGCCTGGCCTCCTGTTTCCACTGCCTAGTTTCATTACTTTGCATTTACTCGGGTTGAACTTCAACAGCCATTTGTTGGACCATTCACTCAGTCTATCCAGGTCATCTTGTAGCCTCCTACTATCATCCTCTGTTTCAATCCTCCTCATAATTTTTGCATCGTCGGCAAACATTGAGAGGAACGAATCTATACCCTCTGGGAGATCATTTACATATACCAGAAACAGTATAGGTCCAAGGACTGACCCCTGCGGGACTCCACTTGTGACGTCTCGCCAATCTGAGACCTCACCCCTCACACAGACTCGTTGTCTCCTGTTGCTTAGGTATTCCTCTATCCACCGGAGTACCTTCCCTCTCACTCCAGCCTGCATCTCCAACTTTCGCACTAGCCTCTTGTGTGGCACTGTATCAAAGGCTTTCTGACAATCCAAAAATATGCAGTCTGCCCACCCTTCTCTTTCTTGCCTTATTTTTGTTGCCTGGTCGTAGAATTCAAGTAACCCTGTGAGGCAGGACCTGCCATCCCTGAACCCATGTTGATGCTGTGTTACAAAGTTCCTTCGCTCCAGATGCTCCACTAGTTTTTTTCGCACAATCTTCTCCATCAGCTTGCATGGTATGCAGGTTAGGGACACTGGCCTGTAGTTCAGTGCCTCCTGTCTATCCCCTTTCTTGTATATCGGGACTACGTTAGCTGCTTTCCAAATATCTGGCAGTTCCCCTGTTGCCAGTGATTTGTTATACACAATGGAGAGTGGTAGGCTCAGTTCTCTTGCTCCTTCCTTTAGAACCCAAGGGGAGATTCCATCTGGGCCTATAGCCTTCGTCACGTCCAACTCTAGTAAACACTTCCTTACTTCCCCACTGGTAATCTCAAACTCTTCCAGTGGTTCCTGGTTAGCTATTCCCTCACTTACCTCTGGAATTTCTCCTTGTTCTAAGGTGAAGACCTCCTGGAATTTCTTATTCAATTCCTCACACACTTCCTTGTCATTTGTAGTGAATCCTTCCGCCCCTATCCTTAATCTCATAACCTGTTCCTTTACTGTTGTTTTTCTCCTAATGTGGCTATGCAACAATTTAGGCTGAGTCTTTGCCTTGCTTGCGATGTCATTTTCGTATTGTCTTTCTGCCTCTCTTCTCATCCTGACATATTCATTCCTGGCATTCTGGTATCTTTCTCTGCTCTCCAGTGTCCTGTTATTCCTATAGTTTCTCCATGCCCTTTTACTTTGCTGCTTAGCTAGCCTACATCTTTGATTAAACCATGGGTTTCTCATCTTCATTTCTCTGTTTTCCTTTTGGACTGGGACAAACTTGTTTGCTGCGTCCTTGCACTTCTGCGTGATGTAATCCATCATATCTTGGGCCGTCTTTCCCCTGAGCTCTGTTTCCCATGCTATATCTGTTAGGAATTTTCTTATCCCCTCATAGTTTCCCTTTCGGTATGCTAACCTTTTGGTTTCGGTATCCCTCCTCGAGTTCAATAACCCTTCTTCAATCAAGTACTCAAACACCAGTACACTGTGGTCGCTCATTCCTACTGGGTCCTCAAAACCGATTTCTCTTATGTCGGAGTCGTTCAGAGTGAAGACTAGGTCGAGTCTCGCTGGTTCGTCATTGCCTCTCATCCTTGTGGGTTCTCCGACATGCTGCGTTAAAAAGTTGCTTGTCACCACCTCCAATAGTTTGGCTCTCCACGTATCCTCGCCTCCATGCGGTTCCTTGTTCTCCCAGTCAA
>NC_091212.1:26976207-27016207 GCF_040958095.1 Procambarus clarkii
CGCCGGCATTTTATCAAATCACATCATTCTTTGGTAAATTTGATAAAATGCTATGCCCAAGATTACCATCCGAGTGCCGGCGGGGAAGTGGTTCAAATAGTTTCGGCTATCACTTCCTTTTGTCCGGTCGTGATGGTCAAGTGGATTAAGGCGTCCTGTTGATGCCAGTTGCGTTGCTCCTGGCAGTATGGGTTCGAGTCACTTCTGGGGTGTGAGTTTTCAGTCATATATACATATATATGTGTGTGTATATATATATATATATATATATATATATATATATATATATATATATATATATATATATATATATATATATATATATATATATGTCGTACCTAGTAGCCAGAACGCACTTCTCAGCCTACTATGCAAGGCCCGATTTGCCTAATAAACCAAGTTTTCCTGAATTAATATATTTTCTCCATTTTTTTTCTTATGAAATGATAAAGCTACCCATTTCATTACGTATGAGGTCAATTTATTTTTATTGGAGTTGAAATTAACGTAGATATATGACCGAACCTATCCAACCCTACCTAACCTAACCTAACCTATCTCTATAGGTTAGGTTAGGTTAGGTAGCCGAAAAAGTTAGGTTAGGTTAGGTTAGGTAGGTTAGGTAGTCGAAAAATAATTAATTCATGAAAACTTGGCTTATTTGGCAAATCGGGCCTTGCATAGTTGGCCGAGAAGTGCGTTCTGGCTACTAGGTACGACATATATATATATATATATATATATATATATATATATATATATATATATATATATATATATATATATATATATATATATATTAATGTACAACTGATAACAAACCTAGTTTTTATTCACTATATGATAAAAATGTCATGGAGGTCGCCCGCAGCTTTAACGAGCTTGGCCTGATTGTAACACCCCCCCCATCTAGAGTTCACACCCAGGGAAGCCTTCTCCAAGAGGTCAGCCCAGATGACCTCTGGATTATCTTGTATGTTGATTAAAAATTCCTGGGTTAGTCTTAGTCAGCTAGTTTCAAGTATGTAATATTTCATGATACTCTTGTCAAACATTGTAATGGAATTAGACCCCAGATTGTTATGTGTAAACATCCATGGATCTCCCCCTTTTAGCCAGGTCAGAGGTCAGTCACACTCGTAATTAATAATTCCTTTCTTGAACAGTGTATGGTGAATGTCAAACAAGCTTAATGAAAAAAATCTTGAGTGTTTGTGCACGTGTGGCCCGACCTCTTTCAGTGTAGGTAGCAACAGCAAATCTCCCCCTCCCCCTTTTTGGGCTGTATATATGGTCGTGTGGCAGACTTAGTTTAGAGAGAGTGCCAGACACGAGGGTCCAGAGTGGGTCTGTGAAGAACATCTCACAGCCAGGGAGGGACAGAGTGAATCCACTGGATGGACAGACGGAGGTCTTAGGGTAATGTGTGTGATCTCTGAGGTTTTGTTTTATGTCTAAATTTCTTAACTATTGACCAGTGTTAGAGTAGGATTTATAAGTGGTGATTGACAAAATTTTGGTCTCAATAAACTTGTGTTAAACTTCCCGTCTGTGTCAATTGTTGAATCCTCTTAGCTTCTAGATATAGTTTCCTAACCACCATCCCATAATTAATGACAGTTATAGAAAGTACTCTCCAAATCAAGCAATGTTTCTTGCCTCGTTGCTTGATATAGTCTCAATGGACAAGGCAGATGGTGGCAGCGTAGTTAATCCTGTGTAGCATTTCCTTGGAAGTGTACCTTTGGTTCCAGTTACTCAGGATATATATCCGTGTAACCATTAGTGTTACACTATTTGTGTTTCATTATTAGTTTATATTATATGTATTCTAGGTGTTACATGATGACGGCTTCCCTTTACCATATGAGCAGCAAACACTACCAAAAAACTTTCAAAACCACCACCTGTGACAACAAAGAGCTTAGTTACATTAAACAACCGATGGAAGACTGGGGGCCAAGAGCTGATACTCGATCCTGGAAAGTGTTAGGTAACGATTGCCCAACCGGCGCTGTCACGGTCACTCAGCGGGGACCAACAGAGCGTGACAGTCAGAGTATTTGTGCACGGTAACAGACACGTCCACGAGGATGGCATAAAAAGTTCAGGAAGCACAGCCAACAATCTGGAGGAGAGAGGAAGTCCTGTAATTGTGTGTTCACCTAGTTGTATTCACCTAATTGTGTGTTCACCTCGTTGTATTCATCTAATTGTGTGTTCACCTAGTTGTATTCACCTAGTTGTGTGTTCACCTAGTTGTATTCATCTAATTGTGCTTGTGGGGGTTGAGCTCTGCTCTTTCGATCCTCCTCTCAACCGTCAATCAACAGGTGTACAGGTTCCTGTCAATCAACTGTTTGTGTTCTGTCGTTTACTAACTATTTCCCCCCCCCCCCCCCCACACACACACACCCAGGAAGCAGCCCGTAACAGCTGTCTAACTCCCAGGTACCTATTTACTGCTAGGTAACAGGTGCATCAGGGGTGAATGAAACTCTGCCCCATTTGTCTCTGCCGGCGCCGGAAATCGAACCAGGGCCCACAGCATTACGAGCCGCGTGCGCTATCCTCTCAGCAACCAGATCCTACCCCCCCCCCCTCCCCCAAGGTGGGGGTGGGTGCTGCTGTACCTGGCTGTACCAGGTAGTACTGTACCTCACTGTCGTATGTGGTCATTCATTCTCACTTACGAACTACTGCCTCTACTTTTGAAACTAAGACTATAAGGGCCCATTACTGATGGTGTTGATTTTCCTAACGAAACAACAAACTCTTCTTACTGAAGCTTATCTACAGCCTCACTCTACACGCCTGGAGACATTCATTTGTTAAGCTGAGTATTGGTATCTACGAGCTCCTTGCCCCCCCCCCCCTCCTATCCCCCCCCCCCACTCTCTCACGCACACACGCACATCTGTACTAGAGAGAGAAAAGGAAAAGAAAACGATCAATTTAAAGTCTCCTCTCCTTACCTTTGAATTTACAAGAATGTAAGAACTTTAATATATATAAATAAAATAAAATAAAATAACCTTCCAGAGGACCCAAAACAGAAAACGGGACAGTACGTCACTTCGCGAGCCTCTTCCATTTTCTAGTACGACAATTTGTGGCCTTATGTAACGCATACGGTCGAAATGCGACGTTCTTTGTAGGAGGACAGGTTGTAGGAGGACCGGTTGTAGGAGGACAGGTTGTAGGAGGACAGGTTGTAGGAGGACCGGTTGTAGGTGGACAGGTTGTAGGAGGACAGGTTGTTGGAGGACCGGTTGTAGGAGGACAGGTTGTAGGAGGACAGGTTGTAGGAGGACCGGTTGTAGGTGGACAGGTTGTAGGAGGACAGGTTGTTGGAGGACCGGTTGTAGGTGGACCGGATGTAGGTGGACAGGTTGTAGGAGGACAGGTTGTAGGTGGACAGGTTGTAGGTGGACAGGCTGTAGGTGGACAGGTTGTAGGAGGACAGGTTGTAGGAGGACAGGTTGTAGGAGGACAGGTTGTAGGAGGACAGGTTGTAGGTGGACAGGTTGTAGGAGGACAGGTTGTAGGTGGACAGGTTGTAGGAGGACAGGTTGTAGGAGGACAGGTTATAGGAGGACAGGTTGTAGGAGGACAGGTTGTAGGTGGACAGGTTGTAGGTGGACAGGTTGTAGGAGGACAGGTTGTAGGAGGATAGGTTGTAGGAGGACAGGTTGTAGGTGGACAGGTTATAGGTGGACAGGTTGTAGGAGGACAGGTTGTAGGAGGACCGGATGTAGGTGGACAGGTTGTAGGTGGACAGGTTGTAGGAGGACAGGTTGTAGGAGGACAGGTTGTAGGAGGACAGGTTGTAGGTGGACAGGTTGTAGGTGGACAGGATGTAGGTGGACAGGTTGTAGGTGGACAGGTTGTAGGAGGACAGGTTGTAGGTGGACAGGTTGTAGGAGGACAGGTTGTAGGTGGACAGGTTGTAGGAGTACAGGTTGTAGGAGGACAGGTTGTAGGAGGACAGGTTGTAGGAGGACAGGTTGTAGGTGGACAGGTTGTAGGAGGACAGGTTGTAGGTGGACAGGTTGTAGGTGGACAGGTTGTAGGTGGACAGGTTGTAGGTGGACAGGTTGTAGGAGTACAGGTTGTAGGAGTACAGGTTGTAGGAGGACAGGTTGTAGGTGGACAGGTTGTAGGAGTACAGGTTGTAGGAGGACAGGTTGTAGGAGGACAGGTTGTAGGAGGACAGGTTGTAGGAGGACAGGTTGTAGGAGGACAGGTTGTAGGTGGACAGGTTGTAGGAGGACAGGTTGTAGGTGGACAGGTTGTAGGAGGACAGGTTGTAGGTGGACAGGTTGTAGGAGTACAGGTTGTAGGAGGACAGGTTGTAGGAGGACAGGTTGTAGGAGGACAGGTTGTAGGAGGACAGGTTGTAGGAGGACAGGTTGTAGGTGGACAGGTTGTAGGAGGACAGGTTGTAGGTGGACAGGTTGTAGGAGTACAGGTTGTAGGAGGACAGGTTGTAGGAGTACAGGTTGTAGGAGGACAGGTTGTAGGAGGACAGGTTGTAGGAGGACAGGTTGTAGGTGGACAGGTTGTAGGTGGACAGGTTGTAGGTGGACAGGTTGTAGGAGTACTGGTTGTAGGAGGACAGGTTGTAGGTGGACAGGTTGTAGTGTAACACCGCCCTATTGTAACACCACCCTAAAATGTACCACTATAATGGAACACCACTATAATGGAACACTAAACTATCCTGAGTAACACTTCCCCATTGGTTGCACTTGGTAACACTTATGGGCTGACATATGATGGTTACACCGGACTACAAAGTACACTGCCAACAAGGAGATGCTAACACAGGATGAAATACGCTGCCACCATCTGCCTTTGACCATTGAAACTATATCAAGCAACGAGGCAAGAAACATTGCTTGACTAGGAGAGTACTTTCTATGACTGTCATTAATTATGAAAATGGTTGTCAGCCACTATATCCAAAAGGCTAAGAGGATTCAACAATTGACACAGACGGGAAATTTCACGTAAGTTTATTGAGACCAAAATTATGTCAATCACCAATTATAAATCCTACCCTAACACTGACAAAAAGTTAAGAAATTTGGACATGGAACAAAACCTCAGAGATCACACACATTACCTTAAGCTATCTGTCTCTCCCTGGCTGAGATGTTCTTCACAGCCCCGCTCTCGATCCCGGTGTACCGCACTCTGCCTTTCCTATGTTCCTACAGGCCCTCTATATACAACCCCCCACAGGGGGAGGGGGAGATCTGCTGTTGCTACCCACCAAAAGTGTACAAACACTCAAGAAATATTTCAAAAAGCTTGTTTGACATTCACCATACACTCTTCAAGAGAGGAGTTATTAATTACATGTGTGGCTGACCTCTGACCTGGCCAAAAGGGGGAGATCCAGGGATGTTTACACATAAGAATCTGGAGTCTAATTTCCTTGCATGAAATATTACATACTTGAAACTATGCTGACTAAGACTAACCCAGGAATTTTTAATCAATATACAAGATAAACCGGAGGTCATCTGGGCTGACCTCTTGGAGAAGGCTTCCCTGGGTGTGAACTCTAAGGGGGGGGGAGGTCATGGGTGTTACAGTAGGAGGACAGGTTGTAGGTGGACAGGTTGTAGGAGGACAGGTTGTAGGTGGACAGGTTGTAGGTGGACAGGTTGTAGGTGGACAGGTTGTAGGAGGACAGGTTGTAGGTGGACAGGTTGTATGTGGACAGGTTGTATGTGGACAGGTTGTAGGTGGACAGGTTGTAGGTGGACAGGTTGTAGGTGGACAGGTTGTATGTGGACAGGTTGTAGGAGGACAGGTTGTAGGAGGACAGGTTGTAGGTGGACAGGTTGTAGGTGGACAGGTTGTAGGTGGACAGGTTGTAGGTGGACAGGTTGTATGTGGACAGGTTGTAGGAGGACAGGTTGAGTACAGACGCCAATTCAATTTCTTTCTTTATTATGCACCCCATACCCATCCCGTGGGCGGTGGAGGAAAGGGTTACAGAGGCACATAATCGGTTTAGGCACTGAACCCCATATATCTATACAAGTGACAATCTTTTGAAGCTAACTACACAATTGGCAATGTTATATATATATATATATATATATATATATATATATATATATATATATATATATATATATATATATATATATATATATATATATATATATATATGTCGTACCTAGTAGCCAGAATGCACTTCTCGGCCTACTATGCATGGCCCGATTTGCCTAATAAGCCATGTTTTCATGAAATAATTGGTTTTCGACTACCTAACCTACCTAACCTAACCTAACCTAACTTTTTCGGCTACCTAACCTAACCTAACCTATAAAGATAGGTTAGGTTAGGTTAGGTAGGGTTGGTTAGGTTCGGTCATATATCTACGTCAATTTTAACTCCATTAAAAAAAAAATGACCTCATACATAATGAAATGGGTAGCTCTATCATTTCATAAGAAAAAAAATTGAGAAAATATATTAATTCAGGAAAACTTGGCTTATTAGGCAAATCGGGCCTTGCATATTAGGCCGAGAAGTGCGTTCTGGCTACTAGGTACGACATATATATATATATATATATATATATATATATATATATATATATATATATATATATATATTATTAAATATGACCGAAAAAGTCCTAGTCCTAGTCAACAACGGCTTCTCCAATGGTTTCGTCGAAGACATCATAAGAAGGAAAGTGAAAAGCCATGCAACCTCTGAAGAGACAACTAACACAACACCTATTCCCCCTATTAGACTATTTTACAGGAACTTCTTTTCCACAGCTCATAAAACGGAGGGAAGGGTCCTGAAAGATATTTTAATAGAAACGTTATCCCTACAGACAAAAATCAGAGGATACAACTGACGATTTACTATAAAACCAGAAAAACGGCCAGCCTACTCATGAGAAACTCTCCAGACACAAAACAGAACGCTTTAAAAGAGACTAACGTCGTCTATGCCTTCAAATGCCCTCTTGGGGACTGTAAGCTCCAAAAAACCCAGTATATAGGCAAGACAACAACATCTCTTTCTAGGCGTTTAACGATGCATAAGCAACAGGGCTCCATTAAGGAACATATAATCTCTTCCCACAACCAAACCATCCAGAGAAATCCTAGTAAACAACACAGAAATCATCGATAGATACAGCGATAGCAGGCGGCTTGACGTTTGCGAGGCACTACACATCAAGAAGTCAACACCAGCAATCAACAGCCAATTATTGCACAACTATATTCTACCCACCTCAAGACTCTGCTCCAATATAGAAGCATCAAGAAATATGGACCAATAGGCTTTCTACAAACACTTCTATTCAATACCCATTGTTTCGTGTTCTGTCTTGTGTTGATGAAATTAATACCCTATTAATGCCACCCCTTGTTCTGTCTTGTGTTGATGAAATTAATACCCTATTAATGCCACCTCTTGTTCTGTCTTGTGTTGATTAATGCCACATCACCCCTTCCACCTCACTCAAATGTAGATATAAAATCGGAGATGCGTAAGTTCTATTCAGTTGTGTATTTGTAAACTAAAGTCTTTGAAAATGTAATAAGTTTTACGAAACGCGCTCGTGTCGCGTCAGACTAGAAATAAAAATGAATTTTGGAGAATTGATTTTTGATTTACCTCCAACAGTGAAAAGAAATGTACGAAAGATTGAGAAAATTCGTGTTAGAATTATTAATCTTACTTTTTCGGTCATATTTAATAATATATGTCTACAGGAAAGACTGCTACCAAAATATACTAATATATATATATATATATATATATATATATATATATATATATATATATATATATATATATATATATATATATACACACACAAATGCAGATACATATCAATAATTTTTGTATATCTCAAGTGATTCAACAAGAGGCTCACAACAGTCACTATACAAGGCACTTTACATCTATGGTGAGTCACACAGTTACTAGTCTTGCTGCACACCCACCCAACTGGGCGGCAGCTTTACAGTCATGTGCTCCACACCCACCCAACTGGGCGGCAGCTTTACAGTCATGTGCTCCACACCCACCCAACTGGGCGAAGGCTTTACAGTCATGTGTTCCACACCCACCCAACTGGGCGGCAGCTTTACAGTCATGTGCGCCACACCCACCCAACTGGGCGGCAGCTTTACAGGCATGTTCTCCACCCTCTCCCAACTGGGCGGCAGCTTTACGGTCATGTGCTCCACACCCACCCAACTGGGCGGCAGCTTTACAGTCATGTGCTCCACACCCACCCAACTGGGCGGCAGCTTTACAGTCATGTTCTCCACCCTCTCCCAACTGGGCGGCAGCTTTACGGTCATGTGCTCCACACCCAGCCAACTGGGCGGCAGCTTTACGGTCATGTGCTCCACACCCACCCAACTGGGCGGCAGCTTTACGGTCATGTGCTCCACACCCACCCAACTGGGCGGCAGCTTCACAGTCATGTTCTCCACACCCACCCAACTGGGCGGCAGCTTTACGGTTATGTGCTCCACACCCACCTAACTGGGCGGCAGCTTTGTAACACCCGTGACCTCCCCCCCCCTTAGAGTTCACACCCGGGGAAGCCTTCTCCAAGAGGTCAGCCCAGATGACCTCCGGTTTATCTTGTATATTGATTAAAAATTCCTGGGTTAGTCTTAGTCAGCATAGTTTCAAGTATGTAATATTTCATGCAAGGAAATTAGACTCCAGATTCTTATGTGTAAACATCCCTGGATCTCCCCCTTTTGGCCAGGTCAGAGGTCAGTCACACACGTAGTTAATAACTCCTCTCTTGAAGAGTGTATGGTGAATGTCAAACAAGCTTATTGAAATATTTCTTGAGTGTTTGTACACTTTTGGTGGGTAGCAACAGCAGATCTCCCCCTCCCCCCCTGTGGGGGGTTGTATATAGAGGGCCTGTAGGAACATAGGAGGGGAGAGGGCGGTACACCGGGATCGAAAGCGGGGCTGTGAAGAACATCTCAGCCCGGGAGAGAGATAGCTTAAGGTAATGTGTGTGATCTCTGAGTTTTTGTTCCATGTCCAAATTTCTTAACTTTTTGCCAGTGTTAGTGTAGCATTTATAAGTAGTGATTGACATAATTTTGGTCTCAATAAACTCGTTAAATTTCCCGTCTGTGTCAATTGTTGAATCCTCTTAGCCTTTTGGATATAGTGGCTGACAACCGTTTTCATAATTAATGACAGTCATAGAAGTACTCTCCAAGTCAAGCAATGTTTCTGGCCTCGTTGCTTGATATAGTTTCAAAACACCCGTGACCTCCCCCCCCTTAGAGTTCACACCCGGGGAAGCCTTCTCCAAGAGGTCAGCCCAGATGACCTCCGGTTTATCTTGTATATTGATTAAAAATTCCTGGGTTAGTCTTAGTCAGCATAGTTTCAAGTATGTAATATTTCATGCAAGGAAATTAGACTCCAGATTCTTATGTGTAAACATCCCTGGATCTCCCCCTTTTGGCCAGGTCAGAGGTCAGTCACACACGTAGTTAATAACTCCTCTCTTGAAGAGTGTATGGTGAATGTCAAACAAGCTTATTGAAATATTTCTTGAGTGTTTGTTCCACTTTTGGTGGGTAGCAACAGCAGATCTCCCCCTCCCCCCCTGTGGGGGGTTGTATATAGAGGGCCTGTAGGAACATAGGAGGGGAGAGGGCGGTACACCGGGATCGAAAGCGGGGCTGTGAAGAACATCTCAGCCCGGGAGAGAGATAGCTTAAGGTAATGTGTGTGATCTCTGAGTTTTTGTTCCATGTCCAAATTTCTTAACTTTTTGCCAGTGTTAGTGTAGCATTTATAAGTAGTGATTGACATAATTTTGGTCTCAATAAACTCGTTAAATTTCCCGTCTGTGTCAATTGTTGAATCCTCTTAGCCTTTTGGATATAGTGGCTGACAACCGTTTTCATAATTAATGACAGTCATAGAAGTACTCTCCAAGTCAAGCAATGTTTCTGGCCTCGTTGCTTGATATAGTTTCAATGGTCAAAGGCAGATGGTGGCAGCGTATTTAATCTCTGTGTTAGCATTTCCTTATTGGCAGTGTACCTTTGGTTCCGGTGTAACCATCATATGTCAGCTCATAACAGTGTTATCAAGTGCAACCGATGAGGAAGTGTTACTCAGGATAGTTTAGTGTTCCATTATAGTGGTGTTCCATTATAGTGGTACATTTTAGGGTGGTGTTACAATAGAGTGGTATTACAGCTTCACAGTCATGTTCTCCACACCCACCCAACTGGGCGGCAGCGTTACGGTCATGTGCTCCACACCCACCCAACTGGGCGGCAGCTTTACGGGCATGTGCTCCACACCCACCCAACTGGGCGGCAGCTTTACGGTCATGTGCTCCACACCCACCCAACTGGGCGGCGGCTTTAGTCATGTGCTCCACACCCACCCAACTGGGCGGCAGCTTTGCAGTCATGTACTCCACACCCACCCAACTGGGCGGCAGCTTTACGGTCATGTGCTCCACACCCACCCAACTGGGCGGCAGCTTTACGGTCATGTGCTCCACACCCACCCAACTGGGCGGCAGCTTTACGGTCATGTGCTCCACACCCACCCAACTGGGCGGCAGCTTCACAGTCATGTGCATGCATTACCTACAGTAAGCAAATTTTGGATACTTCGCTAGGATTCCTGGCAGCACATCATTATGAATGAAGTACTTATAAATATCTTGGACACCATTGATGGTGTTTTCTCTGAATTCCGCGATTTTTTCACATTCCATTATATAATGACAGTATGCGAATAGTTCTGCTGAAAGAGTTTACATTTTGTCAGTTCTACATCAGCAGATGTTACAAACTCCCAGAGGTACTTGTAGCCGAGCCTAAGCCTAGCAGTTGTAACATCTAGAAGTCTGCTAACATTATTGGATGACCCATAGACGTGCGGTTCTTCCTACATAATAGAATGATGATAGATGGAGTAACTGGTGTGAATTTCACTTTGCCTCAAGTCTACGAGATTTTGTTAATGTTCCTGGGATATTGCTGCCCTCAGGCTGCTCAAAGGCAGTTCAAGATGGTAATCAATTCCCTCTTTATGAGCACAAGTTTTGGCTAACTCATCAGTTCTATCATGCATTCAGAGACCAATATGGGAAGGAATCCACAGGAGACAATCTCTGACTCCATCATTATAACTGTGTCTAGCTTCAGACACAAGCACGTCACAGTTATGCTTTGGGGAGCTGAGGACAGTCAAGGATGCTGTGTCGTCCACCAGCACACGCTGGACCAGGTCCTCTACAACAGGTACTGAAATACTACTAATCAAGCCTCTCCGGGGCGACGATTTATTGGCTTTAATACAATGGCCGCGGGGAGGCGAGCAGTGTAGGGTACCACTTTCACCCTTGCTGCAGTACGGTACCACTGTCATACGGTACACTTTTAACTCAGGAAAGCTGCCATTCACTGCACAGGTCATGAGCATTTGTACGCAAAGCAGCACACATGTGCATGTACCAATGGAAAATCACAGGTACTGAGCATGTGAAGAAGTAGAGGGGATGAGTATGTGCACGTGCCAGACAGTACAGGTGTGTGAATCACATCCACAGCTGCTACATGTAAAACAATTAAGCTTTTATGAGATTGTTAATTTGGTGTAGACAGCAACCATCAATGGTTGGTTTTCGGTTGATGTAGAGCAACCATACGTGGATCTTGGTTGATGTAGAGCAACCATACGTGGATCTTGGTTGATGTAGAGCAACCATACGTGGATCTTGGTTGATGTAGAGCAACCATACGTGGATCTTGGTTGATGTAGAGCAACCATACGTGGATCTTGGTTGATGTAGAGCAACCATACGTGGATTTTGGTTGATGTAGAGCAACCATACGTGGATCTTGGTTGATGTAGAGCAACCATACGTGGATCTTGGTTGATGTAGAGCAACCATACGTGGATTTTGGTTGATGTAGAGCAACCATACGTGGATTTTGGTTGATGTAGAGCAACCATACGTGGATTTTGGTTGATGTAGAGCAACCATACGTGGATTTTGGTTGATGTAGAGCAACCATACGTGGATTTTGGTTGATGTAGAGC
Source organism: Procambarus clarkii (assembly GCF_040958095.1). Taxonomy (NCBI): domain Eukaryota; kingdom Metazoa; phylum Arthropoda; class Malacostraca; order Decapoda; family Cambaridae; genus Procambarus; species Procambarus clarkii. The sequence continues at coordinate 26,988,319 of NC_091212.1, forward strand.
AACCATAGATGGTTTTTTGGTTGACGCAGAGCAGCTATAAATGATTTTTGTAGTTTTTTATTCCCACGTGTGGAAGATTGTGCTGTATACATAAACGCAGACCCGCTACAGTCGGCTACAGTCTGCTACAGTCTACTACAATCAGCTACAGTCTACTACAATCAGCTACAGTCTGCTACAATCAGCTACAGTCTGCTACAATCAGCTACAGTCTGCTACAATCAGCTACAGTCTGCTACAATCAGCTACAGTCTGCTACAATCAGCTACAGTCTGCTACAATCAGCTACAGTCTGCTACAATCAGCTACAGTCTGCTACAATCAGCTACAGTCTGCTACAGTCTGCTACAGTCTGCTACAATCTGCTACAGTCTGCTACAATCTGCTACAATCTGCTACAGTCTGCTACAATCAGCTACAGTCTGCTACAATCTGCTACAGCCTGCTACAGTCTGCTACAATCTGCTACAGTCGGCTACAGTCTGCTACAGTCTGCTACAATCTGCTACAATCTGCTACAGTCTGCTACAGTCTGCTACAATCAGCTACAGTCTGCTACAGATCGTACTTCATGTAAACTGGCCGCTCCAGCAGTAGCTTTAGGATAAGGCGCTAATGATTAACATTAATAACTTGTATAACTTCTATCTCTATAGTTTTTAGATCGGTATAATTACATGCCTTAAGTCTTCATGGTGATATAATTAGAGGTATATAGTCTCCAGATATAATTATATCAATTATATTTACATATAATTGGTATAATTATGTCTCTATGGTCTTCAAATTGGTATCTCCACTATGCCTACAGCCTTCAGACTGGTATAATTATTATGGTACCGTAAACCATAATAATTATATGGTTTAATTATAAACCATATAATGTATACCCTTTGCATTATATCTAAAGGAAAAAATATATATATACCCTTCTTTTCTTTACAAAGAAAACACGTTTGTAAGAAAAGCTTCTATACCCCCTTTTACTTCACTGTTATTCTCTTTGGACGCTCTGAACCTGACGTAACTGGTAATAAGAGACGTTGTTGTTGTGAAGGTGGTGTGTGACGTCCCTGTGACGGGGTGGTGGCCATGCTGGTGGCCATGCTGGTGGCCATGCTGGTGGCCATGCTGGTGGGGATGCTGGTGGGGATGCTGGTGGGGATGCTGGTGGCCATGCTGGTGGCCATGCTGGTGGCCATGCTGGTGGCCATGCTGGTGGCCATGCTGGTAGCCATGCTGGTGGCCATGCTGGTGGCCATGCTGGTAGCCATGCTGGTGGCCATGCTGGTGGCCATGCTGGTGGGGATGCTGGTAGCCATGCTGGTGGCCATGCTGGTGGCCATGCTGGTGGCCATGCTGGTAGCCATGCTGGTGGCCATGCTGGTGGCCATGCTGGTGGCCATGCTGGTGGGGATGCTGGTAGCCATGCTGGTGGCCATGCTGGTGGCCATGCTGGTGGCCATGCTGGTAGCCATGCTGGTGGCCATGCTGGTGGCCATGCTGGTGGCCATGCTGGTGGCCATGCTGGTGGCCATGCTGGTAGCCATGCTGGTGGCCATGCTGGTGGCCATGCTGGTGGCCATGCTGGTGGCCATGCTGGTACAGGTTGTGGCCCCCTACCGCACTCCTCCACATGCGTCGCTCGTCAAGGTTCCGCCAGCCACCACAGCCTGCCAAGTCGCTATTTGCTTACCGTTTTTGCTGGTGTAAGTGGCCAATGACGTCAGAGCGTTGTACACATGTTTATAGTGTTAGAATGATGGGGCCAGTGGTCTCTACGGGGGGGCCAGGGGTCTCTACGGGGAGCCAGTGGTCTCTACGGGGGGGGCCAGGGGTCTCTACGGGGAGCCAGTGGTCTCTACGGGGGTGTAACACCACTCTAAAGTGTACCACCATAAAATGGAACACCACTATAATGTACACACTACTGATCCTGAGTAACACTTCCTCATCGGTTGCACTTGATAACACTGTTATGAGCTGACATATGATGGTTACACCGGAACCAAAGGTACACTGCCAATAAGGAAATGCTAACACCAGGATTAAATACGCTGCCACCATCTGCCTTTGACCATTGAAACTATATCAAGCAACGAGGCAAGAAACATTGCTTGACTTGGAGAGTACTTTCTATGACTGTCATTAATTATGTAAACGGTTGTCAGCCACTATATCCAAAAGGCTAAGAGGATTCAACAATTGACAAAGACGGGAAATTTAACGAGTTTATTGAGACCAAAATTATGTCAATCACCACTTATAAATGCTACTCTAACACTGGCAAAAAGTTAAGAAATTTGGACATGGAACAAAACCTCAGAGATCACACACATTACCTTAAGACCTCTGTCTCTCCCTGGCTGAGATGTTCTTCACAGCCCCGCTCTCGATCCCGGTGTACCGCACTCTCCTTTTTAAGTCCCTACTTATATATAAGGACCTATATATACAACCCCCCACAGGGGGAGGGGGAGATCTGCTGTTGCTACCCACCAAAAGTGTACAAACACTCAAGAAATATTTCAAAAAGCTTATTTGACATTCACCATACACTCTTCAAGAGAGGAGTTATTAATTACATGTGACTGACCTCTGACCTGGCCAAAAAGGGGAAGATCCAAGGATGTTTACACATAAGAATCTGGAGTCTAATTTCCTTGCATGAAATATTACATACTTGAAACTATGCTGACTAAGACTAACCCAGGAATTTTTTTAATATACAAGATGAACCGGAGGTCATCTGGGCTGACCTCTTGGAGAAGGCTTCCCTGGGTGTGAACTCCACAGGGGGGGGGGGAGGTCACGGGTGTTACAGGGGGTCAGTGGTCTCTACGGGGGTCAGTGGTCTCTACGGGGGTCAGTGGTCTCTACGGGGAAGCCAGTGGTCTCTACGGGGGCCAGTGGTCTCTACGGGGGCCAGTGGTCTCTACGGGGGGCCAGTGGTCTCTACGGGGGGGCCAGGGGTCTCTACGGGGGGCCAGTGGTCTCTACGGGGGCCCAGTGGTCTCTACGGGGGCCCAGTGGTCTCTACGGGGGGCCAGTGGTCTCTACAGAGGGGCAGTGGTCTCTACGGGGGGCAGTGGTCTCTACGGGGGCCAGTGGTCTCTACGGGGGGGCCAGTGGTCGCTACAGGGGCCAGTGGTCTCTACGGGGGCCAGTGGTCTCTACGGGGGTGTAACACCACTCTAAATGTAACACCGCCCTAAAGTGTGCCACTATAATGAACACTACTTATCCTGAGTAACACTTCCTCATCGGTTGCACTTGATAACAACATGAGACACAAAAGTAAAAAAGAATCCTGGCAAAAGAACCAGCAATGATACCCTCACACATGATACAATTCTGATATCCTAATATGACAATAAGGTATATCAATGAAAAAAAAAATGTAAATCCCGACTGCAGCAAGGCAGTCCAGCTAGGCTCCCCCCGAAGGCTGGAAGACCAAAACAAAAAATCGCCTTAAAACTAGCATGACATAAAAAAAAAATTTCCTAATGGAACAGGAAAATTACAAGTAACTGAAGATAATATAATGTCAAAATACAAGGAATAACACAAGGCTACATAATACAACCCTGAGTGACAATACATGGCAATAACGAATACTATGAAACAATGACAAATCCTGCCTGCACACTAGGCAGGCTAGCAAGTCTTCCTCAGAAGGTCTGAAGAACAAAACATACAAAATACCATGAACAGCAACATGAAAAAAATATATATATGTAATATTCCTACTCTAATATTTAAATCTAACTAATTAAAAATACCAGGAAACATTATACCTAAGTGGGCATACCCCAAACATCTGCTGCGTACCTCATGACCCACAGCCAAACGTATGAGTTATACAAGTTATAAAACATGGTAAAAATACAACAACAACTGACATGAAAACTCATCAATAGAACCGTACGTTAGCAGAATACTTGTGGGCAAATCCATATACATCAGGCAAGGAAATTAGACTCCAGATTCTTATGTGTAAACATCCCTGGATCTCCCCCTTTTTGGCCAGGTCAGAGGTCAGCCACACACGTAATTAATAACTCCTCTCTTGAAGAGTGTATGGTGAATGTCAAACAAGCTTTTTGAAATATTTCTTGAGTGTTTGTACACTTTTGGTGGGTAGCAACAGCAGATCTCCCCCTCCCCCTGTGGGGGTTGTATATAGAGGTCCTCTAGGGACTTAGGGAACTCAGAGTGCGGGACACCGGGATCGAGAGCGGGTCTGTGAAGAACATCTCAGCCAGGGAGAGACAGAGGTCTTAAGGTAATGTGTGTGGTCTCTGAGGTTTTGTTCCATGTCCAAATTTCTTAACTTTTTGCCAGTGTTAGAGTAGGATTTATAAGTGGTGATTGACATAATTTTGGTCTCAATAAACTCGTTAAATTTCCCGTCTGTGTCAATTGCTGAATCCTCTTAGCCTTTTGGATATAGTGGCTGACAACCGTTTTCAAAATTAATGACAGTCATAGAAAGTACTCTCCTAGTCAAGCAATGTTTCTTGCCTCGTTGCTTGATATAGTTTCAATGGTCAAAGGCAGATGGTGGCAGCGTATTTAATCCTTGTGTTAGCATTTCCTTATTGGCAGTGTACCTTTGGTTCCGGTGTAACCATCATATGTCAGCTCATAACAGTGTTATCAAGTGCAACCGATGAGGAAGTGTTACTCAAGATAAGTAGTGTTCATTATAGTGGCACACTTTAGGGCGGTGTTACATTTAGAGTGGTGTTACAGGGGGCCAGTGGTCTCTACGGGGGGCCAGTGGTCTCTACGGGGTCAGTGGTCTCTACTGGGTCAGTGGTTTCTATGGGGGCTAGTGGTCTCTACGGGGGCCAGTGGTCTCTGCGGGGGCCAGTGGTCTCTACGGGGGGCCAGTGGTCTCTACGGGGGGCCAATGGTCTCTACGGGGGTCAGTGGTCTCTATGGGAGCCAGTGGTCTCTACTTGGGCCAGTGGTCTCTACGGGGGCCAGTGGTCTCTACGGAGGCCAGTGGTCTCTACAGGGCCCAGTGGTCTCTACTGGGGCCAGTGGTCTCTATGGAGGAAATTGGTCTCTACGAGGGCCATTGGTCTCTACGGGGGCCAGTGGTCTCTACGGGGTCAGTGGTCTCTACGGGGGCCAGTGCTCTCTACGGAGTCAGTGGTCTCTATGGAGGCCAGTGGTCTCTATGGGGGCCAGTGTTTTCTACGGGGTCAGTGGTCTCTACGGGGCCAGTGGTCTCTACGGGGGCCAGTGGTCTCTACGGGGGCCAGTGGTCTCTACGGGGGCCAGTGGTCTCTATGGGGTCAGTGGTCTCTACGGAGGCCAGTGGTCTCTACGGGGTCAGTGGTCTCTACGGAGGCCAGTGGTCTCTACGGGGGTCAGTGGCCTCTACGGTGGGCCAGTGGTCTCTACGGGGTCAGTGGGCTCTACGGGGTCAGTGGTCTCTACGGAGGCCAGTGGTCTCTATGGAGGCCAGTGGTCTCTACGAGGTCAATGGTCTCTACCGGGCCAGTGCTCTCTACGGAGGCCAGTGGTCTCTACAGGGGCCAGTGGTCTCTACGGTGGGCCAATGGTCTCTATGGGGGCCAGTAGTCTCTACGGGGGCCAGTGGTCTCTACGGGGGCCAGTGGTCTCTACGGGGGCCAGTGGTCTTTACGGGGCCCAGTGGTCTTTACGGGGCCCAGTGGTCTCTACTGGGGCCAGTGGTCTCTACGGGGGCCAGTGGTCTCTACGGGGGCAAGTGGTCTCTACGGGGGCCAGTGGTCTCTATGGGGCCCAGTGGTCTCTACAGGGGGCAGTGGTCTCTACAGGGGCCAGTGGTCTCTACGGGGCCCAGTGGTCTCTACAGGGGCCAGTAGTCTCTACGGGGGCCAGTGGTGTCTACAGGAGCCAGTGGTCTCTACGGTGGGCCAGTGGTCTCTACGGTGGGCCAGTGGTCTCTATGAGGGCCAGTGGTGTCTATGAGAGCCAGTGGTCTCTACGGTGGGCCAGTGGTCTCTACGGGGGCCAGTGGTCTTTATGGGGGCCAGTGCTCTCTACTGGGCCCAATGGTCTCTACTGGGTCCAGTGGTCTCTACTGGGGCCAGTGGTCTCTACGGGGCCCAGTGGTCTCTACGGGGCTCAGTGGTCTCTACGGGGCTCAGTGGTCTATACGTGGGCCAGTGGTCTCTACGGGGGCCAGTGGTCTCTACGGGGCCCAGTGGTCTCTATGGGGCCCAGTGGTCCCTACGGGGGCCAGTGGTCTCTACGGGGGCCAGTGGTCTCTACGGGGGCCAGTGCTCTCTACAGGGGCCAGTGCTCTCTATGGGGGCCAGAGGTCTCTACGGGGGCCAGTGGTCTCTACGGGGGCCAGTGGTCTCTACGGGGGGCTAGTGCTCTGTACGGGGGCAAGTGGTCTCTGCAGGGGCCAGTGCTCTCTATGGGGGGCAGTGCTCTCTACAGGGCCCAGTGGTCTCTACGGGGGCCAGTGGTCTCTACAGGGGCCAGTGGTCTCTATGGGAGCCAGTGCTCTCTACAGGGCCATTGGTCTCTATGGGGGCCAGTGGTCTCTACAGGGCCAGTGGTCTCTATGGGGGCCATTGGTCTCTACGGGGCCAGTGGTCTCTATGGGGTCAGTGGTCTCTACTGGAGCCAGTGCTCTCTACGGGGGCCAGTGCTCTCTATGGAGTCAGTGGTCTCTACGGAGGCCAGTGGTCTCTACGGGGGCCAGTGGTCTCTACAGGGTCAGTGGTCTCTACTGGGTCAGTGGTCTCTATGGGGCCAGTGGTCTCTATGGGGTCAGTGGTCTCTACGGTGAGCCAGTGGTCTCTACTGGGTCAGTGGTCTCTACGGAGGCCAGTGGTCTCTACGAGGGCCAGTGGTCTCTATGGAGGCCAGTGGTCTCTACGAGGGCCAGTGGTCTCTATGGAGGCCAGTGGTCTCAACGGGGTCAGTGGTCTCTATGGGGCCAGTGGTCTCTACGGGGGCCAGTGGTCTCTACGGGGGCCAGAGGTCTCTACGGGGCCAGTGGTCTTTACGGGGCCCAGTGGTCTCTACGGGGCCCAGTGGTCTCTACGGGGGCCAGTGGTGTGTACGGGATCCAGTGGTCTCTACGGTGGGCCAGTGGTCTCTACAGGTGTGGGACATTTGGGGCTTGAATCTGATTATTTAAATATTAATGTAGTAAATTAAATTACGAAGGACCACCCGCTTTTATAGTAAAGAGGGAAACTGAGAATTTCTGGTCATTAGATAATTCCTAGATGAACCAGTAACTATGGATAAAATACTAGAGAATATGATCATAGAAATAATTAATGGGCTGTATAATTAAATGAATCAAACCCTCAAACACCTATATTGGGGGGTTATTACTGGAGGTAAGTACGTCCAGGAACTAGTGTGGTTCGTTCACTAATCCAAATAATAATCTAATCCTATGAATTATAGTGAAAATAATGTCATTACCATGAATGGGAACAGATTATAAGTATAGTAATGAGAGTCACAATAAACACATGTTAATCCTAAGAAATTCTGCATGTAAGTAATTTCACTAAGTTCATGAATGAATACAAAGAATCTTAGCTTAAAGACGATTCCTTTATGTAACCCACGACGTTTCCTCTAATTCCGTGGACTCGGCTGGCTGACGAATGGGATGGATTAACATGGGAGAAGGCGGCAGGGAGAATTCTTCTCACGTGCTGCAAGACAAATATTTACAGTAGCAACTAATTAAACTACTGAATCTCTATATTCAAGAATTTAAGAATTACAGGTGATAAAATTAATAACCTGTTGTTTGATGTTATCATGCGTCGTCACGGTCAATCACCCAGCTACTACAAAACGCTTTAAAAGATGCATCAAATAAAGAGAATATACTTAGCTAATAAGGGCACTGTATAAGTTTTAAGATTGCCGAAATTCGCGTCCCCAGGCTCTGGCTAAGCCTATCCTGGATAGTGGCGCGCTTCACTGGCCGGTCACGTGTAGTCAAGAACCAGGTTAAAAAGGTTCCTTATATGACACCAACACCAGTTGAAGATATTATCTGCAAGGTTATTCACGCCTCACAGTGGCGACTTTCATCTGAGGATGGATAACGTCTACCCTGATGGCTGGGCAATGGCGTCTCCTCGTGAGTACGGTACGAGCAGGTCTGTCTCAGAGCTGCTCCACACGTGTACTGGCAAGCCTCCTCTACCCCACGCCGCGTCCCGCGTTCATTAAACAAATTATTGTCACGAACATTAATATTTCTCGCATTTACGCTTGAAATGTTGAAGACTGGACGGGTTTATTATTTAGAAGAGGGAAATATTATTATTTGCCAATTTAGAGATAGGAGATATATAAGGGAGAGGAATTAATGTCTCCCCATGGCATTCACTTCTGACGTTAACTTTTATTACTAGATAATCGCTATGACTCCAACGCTCTATTCGGCTTTTAGTTGGAGGTCAATTCATCAGTAATTAATTATCATACAGAATGCCTTGGTTATAGAGAATCGAATTTAATTCTCAGATACATTGGATATAATGTGTTTATTGTAAGGAAATCTGACGCAATACTGGCGTCGGGTGACGTGAGAATTCTAGCCTACTGCACAGATGAAATTATTAGTACATGAGAATTCTACGTGGTGTTAATTTTACTTACTACAATAATTAATAGAGTTAGTAATAAGTAATGAGAATACAACAGTGTTGTATTCGGTGTTGGAAATTCCCAACAACAGGGGCCAGTGGTCTGTAAGGGCGCCAGTGCTCTCTATGGAGGCCAGTGGTCTCTACGGGGGCCAGTGGTCTTCATGGGGCCCAGTGGTCTCTACTGGGAACAGTGGTCTCTATTGGGCCCAGTGGTCTCTACTGGGGCCAGTGGTCTTTATGGGGGGCCAGTGGTCTCTACAGGGGCCAGTGCTCTCTACGGGGGCCAGTGCTCTCTACGGGGGCCAGTGCTCTCTACGGGGGCCAGTGGTCTCTACGGGGGCCCAGTGGTCTCTACGGGGGCCAGTGGTCTCTACGGGGGCCCAGTGGTCTCTACGTGGGCCAGTGGTCTCTACGGGGGCCAGTGATCTGGCTCTCTACGGGATTTATTTATGAGGAGAACTACTTAGGACTTGAACTGCACTAAATTAAAAATTACTGTATGTAAAATTAATACAAATAAGTGTCCTTAGCTAGGGTTGTAAATCTTCTATTGTCCTAATGACAATGAGCTGTAGGGGAAAGGTGGGACTCTAAGGGTGAATGGAATGGTTGATTAGAGATCTACATCCACCTGCAGACATTTCAACACATCTGCTTGTATAGTTATACAAGGATAAGATTAAATAACTCATTTCTATAACTGAACACTGGTTCTGTTCAAGATCAGGGATCTGAACATGTACATAGTCTAGCCTAGCACTTATTATTATTACAGCCAATATTCACATACTAATAAACACAACAATTTGTATTATAGAGGTATAATGTATATAAATATACAATCCAAGGACCTTAAATTTGGTCCAAGTACTGGTATCTTGGAACAAGAATTTATATTCAATATGATAAACTTATATGATAAATTAAAGAAATTTAGTTAGCTATGGTTAACTTATTGTATATGATCAATTATATATTCAGATATATTGCAATTTATATAAAAGGGTTAAGTCAGGCATTGAATGACTTTCAATGAATGAGTGTCCTGGTTCAAGAAAACATTCAGTCGCTGAAAGATTAATCAAAACTTCCAGAAATTTTGGGCTTTACCCCCACAGTGTAACGAGTAACAATTTATATGGACATATTAAGGTTATGTTAAGGTGCATGCAAATTGGCCAATCAACATGCTACAAACACTACCCAATACTCATCCAAAAACTGAGAACCGGTGCCTGTCTGAATATGTTGCCAGACTTTGTATGTCACAGCTTTCCTGTTGAGGATTCTGGTTGATTATATCCTTTGTAGCTTTGCTGTAGGATAAGATAACGATGATTGTGATGGTGGAAGCGGAGTCACTTAGTGTGCCACTCTGCACTCTTATTTAAATAAAAGTACTAGAAATTTTCCCTATATAGTCCAGGCACTCCCCTAATATCTAGAAAGTAATCACTGGTAATAATGATAAGTTAATATGGTGTCCTTTACTGAAAATGTTCGCAAGGCACTGTTATGTGTTTGCACTGTTTGTAAACATTCGGAGGACACCTGGAGTGGTTCTTGTGAGCGCGTGCTCACCGAGCTGGCTCCTCCCTTCTTTAGAGAGGGCAACCTTCAATGTTTATTGATTGATTATTTTTACTATCCAGACATATTATTGAGATAAAATGTGGTTATAATATAGATATAATATTTAAAGATTATAAGTAGTACTTAATAGTACCATTGATTCTTATCAAGGATTTGATTTAATCCTCACCGGAAATCAACTGATGTTCCAATTGTTGTTTTTATTAAGATATTCTTATTGAAGCTTCTAGATCCTTGAGACATCACACACAAAGTCACATAGACACATTTGACCCCAAATGGCATACGGGATCATGGTAGCATTGTCATGTAGGATCCAGTTGATCAGGATATAATGAATCTGAAGTTATTCTCATGTGATTGTGATATGATTTGATGTATAGAAATAATACATTTCTTAGATGATAATGTTGATAAAGTGGGTAAAATTTGCCACACTCGAGGATTGGGCTGATATAAGTGGTATACAAGGTTTTGAATGATTCCTTACTCAAGTTTCTAAAGGCAGTTCTTATTCTGGCCAATCTAGCATATGCCGCTGATGATATCCTTTCGATGTGGGGGTATCATATTATCAGATATCATCAGGACAGGTTCGGTGTGATATCAACACCCAGATCTTTCTCTCTATTTGACTCTTGCTGGCTTTCACCTCCCAGATGGTACCGTGTGTTCAGCCTCCTGCTCCCTTCACCTAATTTCATTGGTCTTTACACTTTCCTGAGTTAAAATTTAGTAGTCATTTTCTAGACCGTTCCTCCAGTTTGTCCAGGTTATCCTGTAGTCTCTGTCTATCTTCACCTGTCTTGATTCTTCTCATAATTTTTGCATCATCAGTAAATATTGAGAGGAATGAGTCTATACCCTCTGGAAGATCGTTTACATATATTAGCAACAGGATGGGTCCAAGTACAGAGCCCTGTGGGACTCCACTGATGACATCTCGCCACTCTGATGTCTCTCCCCTCACCGTTACTCGCTGTTTCCTGTTGTTTAGATACTCCCTTATCCACTGGAGCACCTTACCTTTTACTCCTGCCTGTTTCTCCAACTTTTGTTACAGCCTTTTATGAGGTACTGTGGCAAAGGCTTTCTGACAGTCTAAGAAAATGCAGTCTGCCCACTCATCTCTTTCTTACCTAATTTTTGTCGCCTGGCCATAGAATTCTATTTAGCCTGTGAGGCACGATTTACCATCTCTGAACCCATGCTGGTGGTGTGTTACAAAGCTCCTTCTCTCCAGATGCTCTACGAGCCTTTTCCTCGCGATCTTCTCCATCACTTTGCATGGTATACAAGTTATGGAAACTGGTCTGTAGTTCAGTACCTCTTACCTGTCACCCTTCTTGTATATTGGGACTACGTTAGCTGTCTTCCATCTTTCCAGTAGCTCTCCTGTTTCCAGTGACCTGTTATATACCATAGAGAGTAGCACACTTAGTGCTTCTGCACCTTCCTTTAGTATCCATGGTGAGATTCTGTCAGGCCCAACAACCTTTGTCATTTCCAGCTCCAACAGAATCATTTTGACCTCATCACTGGGGAGTTCAAATTCCTCCAAGGTTGCTTGGTTTACCGCTTCCACTCGTAGTACAAGGGCTTCTCCTTGCTCTATTGTGAAGACCTCCTGGAATCTTCTGTTGAGTTCTGCACACACCTCCTTGTCATTCTCTTTGTATCTTTTCTTGCCTTTTCTCAGTTTCGTCACTTGTTCCTTCACTGCTGTTTTCCTCCTGATGGGGCTGTGATGTAGTTTTAGTTGGGTCCTGGCTTTACATGTGATGTAATTTTCATACAGTCTTTCTGCTTCTCTCCTCTATCTGAGGTACTCATTTCTGGCCCTCTGGTATCTCGCCCTGCTCTCTGGTGTTCTGTTATTCCTGTAGTTTCTCCATATTCTTGTACTCAGATGCTTTGCTACCTTACATTCCTGATTGAACTATGGGTTCTTCTGTTGCTTTTAATTTTACTACTTTTGAGCCAGGATAAACCTGTCTGTAGCTTCTTGGCACCTCTGGGTGACGTAGTCCATCATATCTTGTACAGTCTTTTCTATGAGTTCTGTTTCCTAAGTAGGTAGTGGGCAGGAATTGGAGTACCAAACGTTCACTGCTTTTCCTTGGTTTATTATAAAAATATATATATCTTGTACACCGGGCCAGGAGCTAGCTAGAGTGTGTAAGGGAGCGCGTGTGGACGATCTGATGCCCGGGGTGTGTCTGTGGTCTGCAGCAGAGTAGATTGCATTCAAATCTGCTGACACGTTGTTGATACTTATTAAGTTGTTTAGCTTAAGAGGGTATTATGTCACCCTATGTGTATGTCCATGGGCGACTAACTGGCGTCCAACAGTTGGGGGAGTGGGAGGGGAAAGAGGAGGGCATGAAGGGAAACATGGGGGGGCCTGGGGTTGGGGAGCAGGGGGGGGGCATGGTCTGGGGAGGGTCTCTACTGATTATGGAGGTGCAGGTGATTGGGGGGAATGATCGTGGGGTGGGATAGTGGGAGGTTTCTTTTATATTCCCCCCTGGAAATGCTGGCCTGCTGGTGATGGGATTCCCACTCCCCTCTGAGGTTACTGGAGATACTGTGCCAAGTTCTGTGGCGCCCCCGTTCCCGTCCCTCTCCTTGAGTCTCTTCCTTGCTTCTGCAGCCTTCCTTCTCTCTTCCCTCCTCATGTCCCTCTGCAGAAAAACGTCCTTGTATCCCACTAGTCTCATAAGCTTGCTCTTCCTTGACAGGATTTCCTCTTTCGTTGCCTCGTTTGTAAGCACTAACTTTATTAGTCGTTTCCTTTCATTCTTGTAGGCACCCAGCCTGAAAACCTTCTCTATGTTGCCATTAGCCCCTGCCATATCCAGGCCCTCCAATATCCTTGTCGCCGTTGATCCTGTACTCCTTCCAGATCCTGTACTCCTACAACTATAATAGATCATTTTCGTTTCAGTATTTGAGTCATGCACATTGCAGCTTCCTGGCCGCTTTCATAGCTGCTTCCTCTATAGCAGTCTTGGCACTTAGGTTATTTTGTAGCATTTCTGCAAACTGTGTGTGCAGAAATGTGTGCGTGTGCAGAAACTGTTTTGTGTGTGTGTATTCATCTAGTTGTATTTACCTAGCCGTGCTTGCGGGGGTTGAGCTCTGCTCTTTCGGCCCGCCTCTCAACTTCCAATCAGCTGTTATTAACTACTAATTTTTCCCCCACACACATACACACACACACACACACACACACACACAGGAAGCAGCCCATAACAGCTGTCTAACTCCCAGGTACCTATTTACTGCTAGGTAACAGTGCATTAGGGTGAAAGAAACTCTGCCCATAGTTTCTTGCCGGCGCCGGGAATCGAACCCCGGACCACAGGATAACGTGCCCAGCGTGCTGTCCACCCAGCCACCGGTCCCTGTTTTGCGTGTGTGTGTGTGTGTGTGTGTGTGAGAAAGAGAGAGAGAGAGAGAGAGAGAGAGAGAGAGAGAGAGAGAGAGAGAGAGAGAGAGAGAGAGAGAGAGAGAGAGAGAGAGAGAGTAAATTAAGGCTTACTGGGGTACCTCTTACATTCACACACACTTGGATCAACGACAATTATACACTCACAAACCTACATACAAAATAAAATACAGATTCAGATGTCATTGGCTTTACACACTAAACACATTTACGTTAAAATTTGAGGGCGGAAGCTCTGCAGTGTCCAATACTTCTTTCTCCTTTATTCCCCTAAAGTTAGCCACCATAAATATGGATTGGTGTGGAAAAATATCACGGAGCCGTTAGCCATAAAAGAAAGATTTTCATTGTAATTCTGATTTCTGTATGTGCATTAAATACATATTTATACTCGGGCATCGCTGTGCTTTGGACCACAATTCAGTGCTGGTTAGAAAAAAGAAAACTTTTATGTATATTTCAAACACTTGCTGTATAGGTCACTCACCTGACCTCTCTGGGAGGTCAGGTGAGTCTCTGGAAGGTTGTAACACGGGACGGAGTAGTAACTCTCCCTTGTCCTCTACCCTGCCTCTAAATAAGCTTATATCCAAGACCCCCAGAGTTCTTTATCTCGGACCCTCAGTCCCACGCCACGTCATCTCGGACCCTCAGTCCCACGCCACGTCATCTCGGACCCTCAGTCCCACGCCACGTCATCTCGGACCCTCAGTCCCACGCCACGTCATCTCGGACCCTCAGTCCCACGCCACGTCATCTCGGACCCTCAGTCCCACGCCACGTCATCTCAGACCTTCGACCGCCTTTCGATACTACGAAACACGAGGCGTCGTACTAGGCTTCTAGCAATACTCTACGACCTTTACTTACCGCCTCCACCAAACCAAATAAACAAAACTTGAAGATTAATTAATTGGGGTTTGGGGCAATTAATTAACCATTATCCCCAATTACTTTGAAAAGGGGGGAGGTGAATTTACGTTAAGTGTGGAATTCAATAGAAAAACAAGGGGGATACATCTGCTTTTCAAATGGACTCGGCTTGCCTGCAATATTGGTGCTGACTCAACACTAATCCTGACTCGAGAGGACCGCGGTAAAGACAATGTGTAATTATTGGAAATACTCAAAAGTACAAAAACGTAAATTTTAAAGCAAAGTTTATTGATACAAAACTATAAAAAATGTAAATAATAAGAGACTCCCAGAGCGGAACACTTCCTAAACTGAAAGATATCCTAAAAGAGGCATCGGTGGAAAATGAACTATACTAAACTCTCAAGCACTTTACCGTGAAATTTCTAAGTCCAACAGCTGCTGCTCTGGCCTTCAGAGGTTAGATGGTGACCTCCCAGAGACTCCCTCCACACTGCCTGTAGCCTCCTCTACTCAAGATTGAGGCTGGTTAGTATCACTCCGCCAAGTTATTAAATTACTAAGCCAGGTTTAAACTGAACAAACTAATCTTTATGTCTTAGCCAAACCAGATGGTTGAATTCTTATTTAAACTGGTGGTAATTATATTAAGCATCTTGGAAAAAGTTATCTCCAATTACAATATTGGTTAGTGAACTTTATTTAATTAAGATGAATTCACAATCCGAGAGACTGGTCACACGAGCCGCGTAACCTTGACCTCAGGGTAGGTCAGAAGGCTACCATGACACCCTAGTGCCCTACCTCCTGACGTCGCTGTGTTTGTAGCAGACTACGAACCTTGGTCTTTTACTCTATAATCATGGTAGCCTAGCATATCTACTTAAACCAGGTTGGATATTACTGTAATTCCTGTATTTTGTTGAAATATTTATTACATGTTGCATTAATACAGAGATATTAATACAGTCATATTGTTTCTGCCTGCTCTCTTTAATCCCTGGAGGGATAACCTTTGTCTCCAGAGTCAAGGAAACTCCTCTCAGACTCCAACTTTTCAAGGCCACGTGGTCCCATGTAGTGCTTATGACAGATATCTATAATAAATCATTTCTACAACAAAATTTAGTTTGTTACAAGGTCAGGTGTGGCTTGGAGAGTCTCTGTGAGGTCAGATGTGGCTTGGAGAGTCTCTGGGAGGTCAGGTGTGGCTTGGAGAGTCTCTGTGAGGTCAGGTGTGGCTTGGAGAGTCTCTGGTAGGTCAGGTGTGGCTTGGAGAGTCTCTGTGAGGTCAGGTGTGGCTTGGAGAGTCTCTGGGAGGTCAGGTGTGGCTTGGAGAGTCTCTGGGAGGTCAGGTGTGGCTTGGAGAGTCTCTGTGAGGTCAGGTGTGGCTTGGAGAGTCTCTGGGAGGTCAGGTGTGGCTGGTGAGTCTCTGGAAGGTCAGGTGAGGCTGGTGAGTCTCTGGGAGGTCAGGTGAGGCTGGTGAGTGAGCCAGAGGTTGGATGAGCATCCTCGCAGGAGCGGGGGGGATAGCATTATGCTGCTCCCAGAACAGGAAAGACAATATTGATCTTAAGGGTGTAAGGTGGGAAGGTCAAGGACGCTGAGTCCCTCCCACGCCTCCTCTCTCACACTGCTCCTCCCTCACACTTCTCCCTCATACTCCTACCTTCATTGGGGTGCAGGTGGTTATTGTTAGTGGAGCTGCTATTATCTTGAGCCTGGAGCTGGAGGGAGGGGAGGGAGAGGGAATTTAGGAATGGGAATTTGAAGGGTAAGGGAGGAATGGAATTTGGAAGGATAAAGTATGCAAAACTGGAAAGGAGTTTTAATTGGGGAATGGAAGCAGGAATGACATGGGAGGGGAATGGAAGCAGGAATGACATGGGAGGGGAATGGGAATATGAACTCCGGAAGTGTTGAATAATCACAAAGGAAATGTTTATGAAAAATTTACATGCTTTAAATTAAATAATAAAATTAATTTTAATTTAGGTTGAGTTCAAATTGAAAATCAACAACTTTATTGACTAATGTCTGCAGGCTTATAATTGATCTTACACACACACACACACACACACACACACACACACACACACACACACACACACACACACACACACACACACACACAGTCATAATAGCACAAGATGTAGTGATGATAATTCTGCACGGTGTTATCTAGATATAAATTGAAAAGTGAAGTTGATGTGATCTATAAAAGTCGTGGCAGGTGTGGCAGGTGTGGACTGGTGTTACAGCAGTCGGAAATGCTTAGTTTATTTGTTTATGGTGATGTGTTTTATTTGTATATGTTTTGTTTTGTATTTGTTTTATTTGGTTATAAGTTACTGTTGTGTGTGAAAGTATAATTAATTTTTTATTCTGTCTCCGTTTTTGTATTCAACCTATATTTTTCAAGGTCAGATCCAGCGGCTATTAACTGGTTACTCCCCCCTCCCCCCCCCCCCCCTAGTTACAGTTATTATGTAGTCACATTATGTTATAATCCCGGCGGTGTTGTGTACAACCCCCCACCCCCCACCTCTTACAAACACCAGGTTAATTTGCATATAAAATATTACTCGGGTTTTGGCGGGAAATCTCTGTTGCAACTTGTTTCCTGCCGTGGGGCGTGCTGTTATGCGCTGTGGGGCGTGCTGTTTCCTGCCGTGGGGCGTGCTGTTGTGCGCTGTGGGGCGTGCTGTTTCCTGCCGTGGGGCGTGCTGTTGTGCGCTGTGGGGCGTGCTGTTTCCTGCCGTGGGGCGTGCTGTTTCCTGCCGTGGGGCGTGCTGTTTCCTGCCGTGGGGCGTGCTGTTTCCTGCCGTGGGGCGTGCTGTTGTGCGCTTTGCCACGCCCTCCCAGGCGGTCATTAAGTTATAAGTTAAAGAAGCAAGTTTTGTGAATGCTTGTTAGGGGCTCGTAGAGCACCGGTGGTTGAAGGGCTTGAACAGCCCTAAGTGTTTGTGAGGGAGATTAAGGTGGAGGGAGGTCAGGGAGGGGTCACTGTGTCAAAGGTTTTGTGACAGTGTGTCGGGGGGGGGGGTGGAGGTGGGGGGTCTTTCATTAGTTTGGCCGAAGATATTTTCATGAGTGGCTGTGGAGCGGAGATTGCACCGAGACTAGCGTAATTACGTGACTTCCTTGTAAGTTACGTGACTTCCTCGTAACTTAATTTTGTGAATCTCGTTTGACCTTAACTGTCATTTACGAGCTGACGTTGATGGGTATATATAGCTGTTTATTGAAGATTTATACTCGGGTACAACTGAATGAGAATTTTAACACAAAATATGTTCTCAGGTCCAGTGTCAAACTAAAAAGCATTACACATAAATTAATGTGGAATCAAAGATTGTTTTTACCGGTCCTGTCATTGCCACAGTTGGCAGGAAATAAAATTTTCAATAGGAAATATGTCTATGTTTATAGCTCCGTGATCAAGAACTTAAATTTAAATTTTGCCCCAAGGGGCGAATTTATTGGGCAGCGCCACTCATCCTGTGAGTGGACACACCGCCATAGTGACAGTATTGGGCAGCGCCACTCATCCTGTGAGTGGACACACCGCCATAGTGACAGTATTGGGCAGCGCCACTCATCCTGTGAGTGGACACACCGCCATAGTGACAGTATTGGGCAGCGCCACTCATCCTGTGAGTGGACACACCGCCATAGTGACAGTATTGGGCAGCGCCACTCATCCTGTGAGTGGACACACCGCCATAGTGACAGTATTGGGCAGCGCCACTCATCCTGTGAGTGGACACACCGCCATAGTGACAGTATTGGGCAGCGCCACTCATCCTGTGAGTGGACACACCGCCATAGTGACAGTATTGGGCAGCGCCACTCATCCTGTGAGTGGACACACCGCCATAGTGACAGTATTGGGCAGCGCCACTCATCCTGTGAGTGGACACACCGCCATAGTGACAGTATTGGGCAGCGCCACTCATCCTGTGAGTGGACACACCGCCATAGTGACAGTATTGGGCAGCGCCACTCATCCTGTGAGTGGACACACCGCCATAGTGACAGTATCGGGCAGCGCCACTCATCCTGTGAGTGGACACACCGCCATAGCAGCATGTTCAACACTCCCCAATAGGAAGAAAACCCGCTGGGTTGTTCATCCTGTCACTTGTACCCAGACACAGCTGGGACTTGCTTAACTGTCTCAAGTGAACAGCTCCTCAAACTAGAAGACAAACATCTACCTATCACCTCACACCACGTTTGACTCCTCAGGTCTAGAGCTCTGTACTCATAACAACCCGTCCTCCTAAGGTTTGCCAACGTCAAGAAAACGGTCAATTTAATGTGCCCTCTCCTAACCTTCCAGAGGACCTATAACAGAAGACGGGACAGTACGTCACTTTCGCCAGCCGCTAACATTTTCTAGAACGACAGTGTAACGCATACGAGCGAAAAGCGACGTTCTTTGTAGGACAGGTTGTAGGAGGGCTGGTTGTAGGAGGACTGGTTGTAGAAGGACAGGTTGTAGGAGGACAGGTTGTAGGAGGGCAGGTTGTAGGAGGACTGGTTGTAGGAGGACTGGTTGTAGGAGGACAGGTTGTAGGAGGACAGGTTGTAGGAGGACAGGTTGTAGGAGTACTGGTTGTAGGAGGACAGGTTGTAGGAGGACAGGTTGTAGGAGGACAGGTTGTAGGAGGACTGGTTGTAGGAAGACAGGTTGTAGGAGCACTGGTTGTAGGACAGGTTGTAGGAGGACTGGTTGTAGGAGGACTGGTTGTAGGACGACAGGTTGTAGGAGTACAGGTTGTAGGAGGACAGGTTGTAGGACAGGATGTAGGAGGACTGGTTGTAGGAGGACAGGTTGTAGGACTGGTTGTAGGAGGACAGGTTGTAGGACAGGTTGTAGGAAGACAGGTTGTAGGAGGACTGGTTGTAGGACAGGTTGTAGGAGGACTGGTTGTAGGAGGACAGGTTGTAGGAGGACAGGTTGTAGGAGGACAGGTTGTAGGAGGACAGGTTGTAGGAGGACAGGTTATAGGAGGACAGGTTGTAGGAGTACTGGTTGTAGGAGGACAGGTTGTAGGAGGACTGGTTGTAGGAGGACAGGTTGTAGGAGGACAGATTGTAGGAGGACAGGTTGTAGGAGGACTGGTTGTAGGACAGGTTGTAGGAGGACAGGTTGTAGGAGGACAGGTTGTAGGAAGACATGTTGTATGAGGACAGGTTGTAGGAGGACTGGTTGTAGGAGGACAGGTTGTAGGAGGTGTAACACCCAGGACCTCCCCCCCCCCCTTAGAGTTCACACCCAGGAAAGCCTTCTCCAAGAGGTCAGCCCAGATGACCTCCGGTTTATCTTGTATATTGATTAAAAATTCCTGGGTTAGTCTTAGTCAGCATAGTTTCAAGTATGTAATATTTCATGCAAGGGAATTAGACTCCAGATTCTTATGTGTAAACATCCCTGGATCTCCCCCTTTTGGCCAGGTCAGAGGTCAGTCACACACGTAATTAATAACTCCTCTCTTGAAGAGTGTATGGTGAATGTCAAACAAGCTTATTGAAATATTTCTTGAGTGTTTATACACTTTTGGTGGGTAGCAACAGCAGATCTCCCCCTCCCCCCTGTGGGGGTTGTATATAGAGGGCCTGTAGGAACATAGGAGAGGCAGAGTGCGGTACACCGGGATCGAGAACGGGGCTGTGAAGAACATCTCAGCCAGGGAGAGACAGATAGCTTAAGGTAATGTGTGTGATCTCTGAGTTTTTGTTCCATGTCCAAATTTCTTAACTTTTTGCCAGTGTTAGGATAGGATTTATAATTGGTGATTGACATTATTTTGGTATCAATAAACTTACGTGAAATTTCCCGTCTGTGTCAATTGTTGAATCCTCTTAGCCTTTTGGATATAGTGGCTGACAACCGTTTTCATAATTAATGACAGTCATAGAAAGTACTCTCCTAGTCAAGCAATGTTTCTTGCCTCGTTGCTTGATATAGTTTCAATGGTCAAAGGCAGATGGTGGCAGCGTATTTAATCCTTGTGTTAGCATTTCCTTATTGGCAGTGTACCTTTGGTTCCGGTGTAACCATCATATGTCAGCTCATAACAGTGTTATCAAGTGCAACCGATGAGGAAGTGTTACTCTGGATCAGTAGTGTGTACATTATAGTGGTGTTCCAGTATAGTGGTACATTTTAGTGGTGTTACATCATAGAGTGGTGTTACAGAGGACTGGTTGTAGGAGGACAGGTTGTAGGAGGACAGGTTGTAGGAGGACTGGTTGTAGGAGGACAGGTTGTAGGAGGACAGGTTGTAGGAGGACTGGTTGTAGGAGGACAGGTTGTAGGAGGACTGGTTGTAGGAGGACAGGTTGTAGGAGGACAGGTTGTAGGAGGACAGGTTGTAGGAGGACAGGTTGTAGGAGGACAGGTTGTAGGAGGACAGGTTGTAGGAGGACTGGTTGTAGGAGGACTGGTTGCAGGAGGACTGGTTGCAGGAGGACTGGTTGTAGGAGGACAGGATACAAGAGGACAGGTTGTAGGAGGACCGGTTGTAGAAGGACAGGTTGTAGGAGGACAGGTTGGTCATAACTCACCCACAGGTTGCCATGACAGACCACTGATCCCCTGCCCTTTATGACTAAGAGCCCAGCCAGATAGAGGTTTATAATAACATTGTTACTGTATTGACTCTCGTATTGGCGAGGACATGACCACAATGATCCCAGTCCGTCTTGCCAGCTGAGGCTCCCGGGTGAGAGTGTAAACAAACAGGGCACAATGAGCCAGCAGTCAATAGCTCACTAGTCTTGTATACACTAAGTGTATACACTTGTATACACTAAGTGTATACACTTGTATACACTAAGTGTATACACTTGTATACACTATCTGCCACACACTGTTCTCTTGCCTCACCGGTACTGCAGGCGGGAGAGGACCCAACACAACGCATTTGAACCAGAATTAATCAAGTATTTACGTGTTCACTTACGAAACCTGTACATCTTTCCTCGATCATAACATCTTAGTCTGTATTTACTGAACAGGAATTTACTTCGAGACTTCACCACCCAAAGGTATTATTGCTATAGACAACCTCGTAGTGCTTTGGGGCAGCGTGCGTAATACAGACTAAGCACCCGTGATTGTGGAGAGATGTACAGGTTTCGTAAATGGACACAAATATTTGATGAATCCTGGTCGTGAGTGTGTTGGAGAGGGATGGGACGCAGGTTATTTTGGCTGTAGCTAAGTTGGCAGCAACTGTCACACTCAGCTGTGGAGCTGCTGCTGCTGCTGCTGTTGCCTCTTCTACCTCTGCTGTCTCTACTGCTTCTGCTGCTGTTGCCTCTGGTGCTGTTGCTGTCTCTGCTGCTGTTGTCTCTGTTGCTGTCTCTGTTGCTTCTGCTGCTGTTGTTGACTCTGCTGCTGCTGCTGGCTCCGCTGCCGCTGCTGCTGCTGCTGGCTCCGCTGCCGCTGCTGCTGGCTCCGCTGCCGCTGCTGCTGTTGCTGTCTCCGCTGCCTCTGCTGTCTCTGCTACTGTTGCTGTCTGCTTGTGGATGCTGATTGCTGTTCGTGGTTGTGTGAGTTGGCAGTCACTGGTGTGAGAAGCAGAGGTGCCATAGGCACAGTCAGAGAACACTGTCACAACATCTGAGGTCCACAGCTGTTTAATAATCTCACAGCAAG
The DNA here is from genome assembly GCF_040958095.1 of Procambarus clarkii. NCBI lineage: Eukaryota > Metazoa > Arthropoda > Malacostraca > Decapoda > Cambaridae > Procambarus > Procambarus clarkii. Next base: position 27,010,553 of record NC_091212.1, read on the forward strand.
CCTTAAAAATAATGCCGGAATAAAGCGGGACTTCTCCAAGAAGTCCATTGTTCTTCAAGAATTCCAATTACTTCAAAAGGTTATTTTTTCTTCAAGAAACAATTAGACAAGTCCCTGCAAGAAGTGCCGGACCAACCAGATTGTAGTGGATATGTGGACCGCTCCAAGCAACAGTCTGTTGGACCACGTTATCACAAGTCGAGCCTGGCCCAAGGCCAGGTTAGGAGGGATTAGAAGAACACGGAAAACCTCTCCAGGTATGCTCCAGGAAGGTCATATTCCTTTACGACTCTGTGAAACACTTGAAGATGCAGACTAATTTCATCCCCAGTGCTGCAGATAATACCAGGAGACCTTGAACCAGTTTCCAAGAGATGGTGTTTAGCGAGCATAATGCCTCGAGTATTACGGAACATTATGGTTTACACCGCACCCGGGGAAACCTTGCTCGTGTGCTCGCTAAATTAGGTTCCTTGTGGGGGGAAGATATTTTACTTTTTTTAATTTTCTGCTTTATTGATGCCCGTGAGGGGCTTGTCGTAGGACCTACAGTGTGTCGCAGAATGTGTGACAACGGGTGTTGCTACAGTATGTTACACAAAGTTTCTGAGAACACTGGTTACTACAGTGTGTTGCAAGAATCTTCGAGAATAAACTCCCACCTAAAACATCACAAAACAAAAGAAACTGTACAAGAATACTAGCATAAGAAGGCGGGTTCCTGAGGTGTGAAAGATGGCTGAGAAAATTTTACGTACCACTGTGTAAGAAAGAAAGAATAAGAGGAGACATGATAACAACATACATGATTGCTGGGGAGAATTGATCAAAGAGACGTCAATTATTATTAGCATCTTTTTTAAATAAATAATAATTAAACAGTGGGCCTGACGGCTGAGTGGACAGCGCTTGGAGTTCGTAGTCCTAATGGTCCGGGTTCAATCCCAGGCGGAGGCTGAAGCAAATAAGCAGAGTTTCTTTCACCCTGATAACCTGTTCACCTAGCAGTAAATAGGTACCTGGGAGTTAGACAGCTGGTACGGGCTGCTTCCTGGGGATAGGACCTGCCGGAAACGCTGTGCGTGATGGTGACTCTACAAGAATGTAAGAACTTATATATACATTTAAAACAAAAAATAATAATTACGTACAATTTTACTTAATTGAAGTAATTCCGTTAGGTCTTATTGCAGTGAAGATGCTGCTCATATTCACTGTCACACAAAACAGTGAAGATGCTGCTCATATTCACTATCACGCAGGACAGTGAAGATGCTGCTCATATTCACCGTCACACAGGACAGTGAAGATGCTGCTCATATTCACTATCACGCAGGACAGTGAAGATGCTGCTCATATTCACTGTCACACAGGACAGTGAAGATGTTGCTCATATTCACTGCCACACAGGACAGTGAAGATGCTGCTCATATTCACTATCACGGAGGACAGTGAAGATGCTGCTCATATTCACTGTCACACAGGACAGTGAAGATGCTGCTCATATTCACTGCCACACAGGACAGTAAAGATGCTGCTCATATTCACTGTCACACAGGACAGTGAAGATGCTGCTCATATTCACTGTCACACAGGACAGTGAAGATGCTGCTCATATTCACTGCCACACAGGACAGTGAAGATGTTGCTCATATTCACTGCCACACAGGACAGTGAAGATGTTGCTCATATTCACTGTCACACAGAACAGTGAAGATGCTGCTCATATTCACTACCACACAGGACAGTGAAGATGTTGCTCATATTCACTGCCACACAGGACAGTGAAGATGGTGCTCATATTCACTGTCACACAGGACAGTGAAGATGCTGCTCATATTCACTGCCACACAGGACAGTGAAGATGTTGCTCATATTCACTGCCACACAGGACAGTGAAGATGCTGCTCATATTCACTGTCACACAAGACAGTGAAGATGCTGCTCATATTCACTGCCACACAGGACAGTGAAAATGCTGCTCATATTCACTGTCACACAGGACAGTGAAGATGCTGCTCATATTCACTGCCACACAGGACAGTGAAGATGCTGCTCATATTCACTGTCACACAGGACAGTGAAGATGCTGCTCATATTCACTGCCACACAGGACAGTGAAGATGCTGCTCATATTCACTGTTAAACAGGACAGAGGCTCATAAAAATTTGGTCTAAATTGTAGATTTAACCACTCGCAAACAGAGAAACAGGCCACAACGAAGGTGGGGACACGGAAACTAAAAAGCATAGCTTAAGGGAGATGATAGAAGTTACTTCAGCCTAACAGTGGTAAATAGATGGAATAAGATGGAGATGGAGAAGCTGTCGAAATCGACCGAGTACGTTATCTTGAGTTATCTTGAGATGATTTCGGGGCTTTTTTAGTGTCCCCGCGGCCCGGTCCTCGACCAGGCCTCCACCCCCAGGAAGCAGCCCGTGACAGCTGACTAACACCCAGGTACCTATTTTACTGCTAGGTAACAGGGGCATAGGGTGAAAGAAACTCTGCCCATTGTTTCTCGCCGGCGCCTGGGATCGAACCCAGGACCACAGGATCACAAGTCCAGCGTGCTGTCGGCTCGGCCGACCGGCTCCCTGCAGTCACTGCAGTAAGGAGAGCATTGTAAGTGTTTTCTTGCAGGCATCTGAGGGCGTTCGTCCATCGACGTCGACGTTATGTTGATGTTCGACGTTACTTAAACTTGGTTTCCCCGTTGGCAAAAGCTGGAAAATTTGGAGGATTGGCGGAGCAATTGGAGGTGACGTCAGCACATTCACCCAGTCATGATCAGATATGAGTTTGTTGAGACAGTTATTATGGATAATATTCTTGTTTCTTCTTGCACTTAAAGACGTAATGTGTAGGTCAGCTTATACATAGTGCAGGCTGACTGATGGTAGAGTGTAGGGAGTGTGTGAGAGGAGAGAGAGAGTAGCTGAGAGAGAGAGACAGAGGGAGAGAGAGACAGAGGGAGAGAGAGAGAGAGAGAGAGAGAGAGAGAGAGAGAGAGAGAGAGAGAGAGAGAGAGAGAGAGAGAGAGTAGCTGAGAGAGAGAGAGTAGCTGAGAGAGAGAGAGTAGCTGAGAGAGAGAGAGTAGCTGAGAGAGAGTAGCTGAGAGAGAGAGAGTAGCTGAGAGAGAGAGAGTAGCTGAGAGAGAGAGAGTAGCTGAGAGAGAGAGAGTAGCTGAGAGAGAGAGAGTAGCTGAGAGAGAGAGAGTAGCTGAGAGAGAGAGAGAGTAGCTGAGAGAGAGAGAGAGTAGCTGAGAGAGAGAGAGAGTAGCTGAGAGAGAGAGAGAGTAGCTGAGAGAGAGAGAGAGTAGCTGAGAGAGAGAGAGTAGCTGAGAGAGAGAGAGTAGCTGAGAGAGAGAGAGTAGCTGAGAGAGAGTAGCTGAGAGAGAGAGAGAAGCTGAGAGAGAATAGCTGAGAGAGAGAGAGTAGCTGAGAGAGAGAGAGTAGCTGAGAGAGAGAGAGAGTAGCTGAGAGAGAGAGAGAGTAGCTGAGAGAGAGAGAGAGTAGCTGAGAGAGAGAGAGAGAGAGAGTAGCTGAGAGAGAGAGAGAGTAGCTGAGAGAGAGAGAGAGTAGCTGAGAGAGAGAGAGAGTAGCTGAGAGAGAGAGAGAGTAGCTGAGAGAGAGAGAGTAGCTGAGAGAGAGAGAGTAGCTGAGAGAGAGAGAGTAGCTGAGAGAGAGAGAGAAGCTGAGAGAGAATAGCTGAGAGAGAGAGAGTAGCTGAGAGAGAGAGAGTAGCTGAGAGAGAGAGAGTAGCTGAGAGAGAGAGAGTAGCTGAGAGAGAGAGAGAAGCTGAGAGAGAATAGCTGAGAGAGAGAGAGTAGCTGAGAGAGAGAGAGTAGCTGAGAGAGAGAGAGAAGCTGAGAGAGAATAGCTGAGAGAGAGAGAGTAGCTGAGAGAGAGAGAGAGAGTAGCTGAGAGAGAGAGAGAGTAGCTGAGAGAGAGAGAGTAGCTGAGAGAGAGAGAGTAGCTGAGAGAGAGAGAGTAGCTGAGAGAGAGAGAGTAGCTGAGAGAGAGAGAGAAGCTGAGAGAGAATAGCTGAGAGAGAGAGAGTAGCTGAGAGAGAGAGAGTAACTGAGAGAGAGAGAGTAGCTGAGAGAGAGAGAGTAGCTGAGAGAGAGAGAGAGAGAGAGAGAGAGAGAGAGAGAGAGAAAGAGAGAGAGAGAGAGAGAGAGAGAGAGAAGCTGAGAGAGAGAGAGAGAGAGAGAGAGAGAGAGAGAGAGAGAGAGAGAGAGAGAGAGAGAGAGAGAGAGAGAATGTGTGTCTCCCTCTCCTCTCCCTGAGAGGGAGAGCCCCTGGCTTTGACTGCAACATTCGTCCCATGACAGGAGCCAAGGCCAGGCCGGTATACCTAGCTAATACCACCTTGACGGCGTGTAAACTTGACACACACAGACTCTGGGGAGATTGTAAACCGATCCATTGTGCAAGTCACTTAATACACGGCCTTGTCCCGCTGTCACGAGCACCGTTCCCAGGTCGTGCTAGGCTACGACACTCACAGCAACCAGTAATGAGAGCAGCGTGGTCAGCCCGTTAGTGCTTTGTGCATCGTCTGGTGACTGTCCCAAGGCTCAAGAACGGCTGCACTGTTATTGTCGTGACTATATGTATCTCCGCCTCGGATGCTGCGCCCCAGAAGGCGCAGCATCCGCATGTATGGTGGGCTTTTTTACGGGATATTAAGATGCCGACAGTGTGGGGGGAGGGGAAGTATACGGTTTGTGTGTGTGTGTGTGTGTGTGTGTGTGTGTGTGTGTGTGTGTGTGTGTGTGTGTGTGTGTGTGTGTGTGTGTGTGTGTGTGTGTGTGTGTACTCACCTAATTGTGCTTGCGGGGGTTGAGCTCTGGCTCTTTGGTCCCGCCTCTCAACCGTCAATCAACTGGTGTACAGATTCCTGAGCCTATTGGGCTCTATCATATCTACATTTGAAACTGTGTATGGAGTCAGCCTCCACCACATCACTTCCTAATGCATTCCATTTACTAACTACTCTGACACTGAAAAAGTTCTTTCTAACGTCTCTGTGGCTCATTTGGGTACTCAGCTTCCACCTGTGTCCCCTTGTTCGCGTCCCACCAGTGTTGAATAGTTCATCCTTGTTTACCCGGTCGATTCCCCTGAGGATTTTGTAGGTTGTGATCATGTCCCCCCTTACTCTTCTGTCTTCCAGTGTCGTGAGGTGCATTTCCCGCAGCCTTTCCTCATAACTCATGCCTCTTAGTTCTGGGACTAGTCTAGTAGCATACCTTTGGACTTTTTCCAGCTTCGTCTTGTGCTTGACAAGGTACGGGCTCCATGCTGGGGCCGCATACTCCAGGATTGGTCTTACATATGTGGTGTACAAGATTCTGAATGATTCCTTACACAGGTTCCTGAACGCCGTTCTGATGTTAGCCAGCCTCGCATATGCCGCAGACGTTATTCTCTTTATGTGGGCTTCAGGAGACAGGTTTGGTGTGATATCAACTCCTAGATCTTTCTCTCTGTCTGTTTCATTAAGTACTTCATCTCCTATTCTGTATCCTGTGCCTGGCCTCCTGTTTCCACTGCCTAGTTTCATTACTTTGCATTTACTCGGGTTGAACTTCAACAGCCATTTGTTGGACCATTCACTCAGTCTATCCAGGTCATCTTGTAGCCTCC